>NW_020449330.1:359779-401044 GCF_003343035.1 Apteryx rowi | reverse complement strand
CAGCCCGGGCGCCGCGCTCGGGGCTCCGTTAGCCCGGCAGCGGCTCCGCGGAGACCGGGCGGCGCCGGTGTCTCGCTGCAGGCAGGTGGCTCGTGAGGGAGCCTTAGTAGCGTGTCCGTTGCAGAGGAGCCCAGGTGATCCGAGAGGCCAGGCGGGAATGAGCGAGGGTTCGGCTGGCTTCTCTTTCCCTGTTTCTGTGGCCTGCAAGGTCAGATCGAGAGCTCGGTTCTGTGGTGGGCTCCCCGTCTGCGGGACGCGTAAAATGAGTGTTTGCGGGGCTTGGGCGGCAGGGAGAACGAGCTGTTAAAAAGACTTTGTGCTTTGGAATATTTGGCTCCTTCCAAAGATGAGCACAAGCGGGTGGCATTTAGAGATAAGACCCTGATATTTAATAGGTACACCGTAAGCATGTATTGGCCCAGGCCGCGAAGATTTCCTAACAGTTTTCATTGTAAGGTGCTGTTTTCATGTGGGCAGATTTTGCCAGTCAAAAACCATTGAGGCTGAATCTTTTCTTTAGTCTGCCTCCAGCTCTATTTATTTTTAAATACTCCCCGAAACGTTTGTTATTGCTGTCTGAGAACTGAGGGTAATAAGAGAAACATTGTTTTTATTATTGCAAAGTAATAGGATTTTTTCAAACTCCATGCATTGTAAAAGAACACCTAAAATTGTGCAAGGGAAATCTCTTTTTGGCCATTAACTACTTGCTGTACTTTTCTATAAAATTTTGGTTAAGTTGTAAGTGTGTGAAGAAAAAGCTCATTTCACATGCTGTGTAGAGACTTGTAGACATACTCAACAGAGAAGCTTGGCCATTTCATGTATACTAAAGGCGCTCCATCCTGTCTTGTGCCTGTTGTGGCATGGTGCATGCATTAGTCCCAGAAAACTTCTGAGCTTCTGAGAGTGCAGAAGAGGGTGTTCTTAACAGTTACTTCTGTCTTCTAATAGCGATTGCCCCTCTATGAGGCATCTGAACAGTGAGCAGATGAACAGGCTTCCTAGTGCAGTTCCTCTTCCTTTTTTTTTTTTTTTTTTTTCTTTTCTCTAGCAAAGTCTTTTTGGTGCTGTGAGCGTTGATGAATATTGATTTAAGAAATGGTAAGATGAGCTTGCCTGTAGAAAAAGGCATAAGCAAATTTATCATTTTCTAATTAAAGAGTGAATGAATACTTTAAGTTAAATGTGTCCTTACATGCATTAAGATAGATCAAAATATTGAATAATTCCTAGTTCAGTAGGTACTCTTCCTTTTGTGTCTCTTATTTGTTTTTGGTAATGTTAAAGATTGTATATGGCTATGTAATTGTAATGTGTGTGCACAAACAGTTTAAGTTCAATCGCCTAGAAGATCTTAATACTGGTATTTTTTAGTTTTGGAGTGCCTTATTTTACAGGAAATTGGTGAAGGTGCCAGATATGCCCATATGCCAGCATTCAGTCTTCCTTCACAGTAGGAGGCTCAAGAAAGTGGAATTGCAACTATTTTTTAGTGAATATCCAGATGAGTTTGATTGTGAGAACGGCCACACCAGCACAAACCAAAGCCCCATCTAGCATAACGCCCTGTCTTTAGTACCGGCCCACAATAGTGGTACAGTGGCTAGAAATAAGACAGGCATGTAGGTGTTTTTCCCCCAGATATGCCCTCAGCTTCTAGCAATTTGTGGTTTGAGGGTTTTCTAACAAAATGCATTTGAAAAATTAAATGTGGCAGCCCTCTCTGTTCTGCAGGTGCCAGCCACATTTTCTCTCATACATCCTAATTAAACTAGCTCATACATCCTAATTAAACTCACAGTGGTTATTCCCAAACTGTGTTTAGCTTTGAAGCTTATTTGTCTGAGATTTGAACAAAGGCTGGTGAGTCTGAAAACTGATCTACTTTTCCTAGCTATACTTGGATCTGATAAAAGATATTATGTCTTCATGCAAGCTTAAAGGCATGTTTTTTTCTGTGGCCTTTCCTGAACTGAGGCAGACCATTTTGGGATTCTGTGTAAATATATATCTTGACGTATAGCATTGTATGATTAGGTGTGTATTTTAACTTTTCTTTAAACCATTGCACATTCAGTTCGGCTACAGGCAAGAAAGAAAAGACACCATGTTTTCTTTTATGGCTCTTTGTTCTATAATCCTTTATGCAGACTGATCTAGCTTCACCTTTTAGTGTTCAGACTATTTGAAAATTAAAGCAGGACTTAAAATGTCTTGAAGGGGCATATTTGCTGAGGATTGGAATTTTGGAAAAGTAGACTTTTTCGGTATAGTTCCTGGTAAGATAATTACTGAGTCTTGGGGTGGGTGTATAAAGTGTACAAGTGACAGTGAGTATGTATATTAAAAATGCAAATTACAGTAAGTAGAAAAAAATATTTTATTCTAAAAATAATAATTTTTGTATAATATCATTTTTGGAAGAAATCTAATACACTGTTGTAACAATGCATGTTTTACATTTTCTGAAATTGGAGAACGTACAGAGAGTTATTGTTGCGTAGCAATGCATTTTACTAATAAAGTGCTATAGAATTCCGTCTAATTATAAAGCTAGATGTTTTATAATTAAAACCCATGTGTGAGTTTGTTCTTGACTTGAAGCTGACAAATTTTCTTCTTGTCTGTACAGTGCTATGTGCAGTAAAGATCAATCAGAAATTGTTTATACTGTCTCACTTTTAGTCTTGAATAGTTTGTAAATCCAGTACAATGTCAATAATATTACGTGCTCTTTCTGATTTTAACTATTAAAGAAATTCATTGCAAGACAGGTGTTCTTTCAGAATAACTTTAGTTTCCTTATCTGATGTATGAATATTTATCTAGTTGTTTCAACATTATATCATATAGCTGGTTGTGTTAATGCTTCGATACCTACCAAGCACAACATGCAGAAATAATGAATAAAATAGCAAAATTTTCTGTCTGATTTATTGCAGGGTATTTACAACAGGAAAAGCTTTTAGCTACCTGCCGCGAATTTATTTTAGAAAGCTCAGATTTGAAAGAATATGCAGAGCACTGTACAGAGGATGGGTTTATTCCGGCCTGCTTGCTGGTGAGTTTGTATTTGCAACACAGAAAGTTAAATTGTGTTACATTAGTGGAAAAGAAGCCTTTTTTCCCCCAAAACCTCTTCAGAGATTTTTCAGAATATATATGAACAGTGTAACAGTTGCTTCTCAAATGGTGCTTAAGATGTTTAGTTTGATAGTCATCTCTGTTTCTCAAAATCTTGTGCTGTTAGCAGGTGCTTTCTTACTTGGTTTCCAATATTTAATATTGCTAAGAAATATTTAAGAGTAAAATATGCAAATTGTGTTCAGCATGTTACATTTAATATGCTTTATAGTTTTCAGGATTGCTATATGGAAGGGCGTTCCAAGGATTTTATTGATTTCAGGGTTGCTCTAGTTATTTGTTGAAGATCACTTCCTTTTCTTAGATACATCAGCCAGTAATGCTCTGTTTCATGTAAATATTAATTTAGGTAAGGTGCCTCAGCTTTATTTGAGTGTACCAAAATTTTGTTGACAACAACTAAGTTTTGATTCAGCTGCTTCTTTGATCAGTACGATCTGCTTTGTGCCAGATGAAATGTGGAAGTTTGGGTGTGGGTATAAATACAATGTGCAGCTGCATATGTAGATAGGTGCATATAACTACAGGGTAACTTGATGCTTTGCATTTTTAACACATATGAAATGAGATTTTTTTATTTAGTATTGAAATTGTAGGTTTTGGATATTGCTATGTATCAACTTTTTGATATTTCTATGTGTATTTTCTTCTCATTTTGCATTCCATTCTTCTAATGTGCCACTCAATTATATATTCTGGGATTTTGTCCACAATATTCAAAGTTCGTGGAAATCTTCTGAGATCAGTGGTCTTGAACAGAGCATGGAACTTCTTATTTCATTTACAAATGTTTAGTCATCTATACTTTGGGGGCAGTGAGGGAAGGGAGTTGAGAACCAAGTTATGGCCAGGAAGAGTTAGAAAAACAACTGTAAATAGAAAGGATTTATCCAGATTGTTTAAGGTTTGAATTCTCTTCCTTTTCTCAAGAGTTACATTTTTTTCTGTTTTTCTTAGAAAGGTGATAATATTATAGTGTAAAGAAAAAAAAATCTCACTGCAGCTAAAATACCTGCAATTCAGTAAAGTGCTTTTATCAGTCATATGCTGTAGGAGTTTGTACAAGCAAACAAGACAAAAAGGTATCAGTAAATGATAGTGATAATTCAAAAGTCTTAATTCTCTGTTTGACCTAAAACAACAGAACAAATAAATATGATATGAAAGTTAATAATAATATTTCTACTTTAGACAACAGCTCTTTTCAGGTTTGCATCTTAGTGCATTTTATGTTCCAGGATGGTAGATACTTGGTAATCCATCGTAGCTGCTCATAATCTTATTCTTGTGTCTGTATTCCATAAAAACAAAGACAGGTCAAGTTGAAGTGATGCAGATCAGACTGCTGTACCAGTGGTGTGCAACAAGATCGTGCACTTCAGATTTTATGTTCAGAATGGCATTTTGGCTCATAGATTATTCTCTACCCGTTTTGAGACAACTCAGCATCAGCAACTTCAAGTACAGTTCCTTGTGTTGAGGGTCACCATGGTGTAGTCTTTAAAGAACTGTGATAATTAAATGTGCCAAGATTGTGACAAACTTAAATATAATGTGTTACAGTGGATGGAGTATAAGTTATTAGGCAAGATTCTAAGATCAGTGGGCTTTTCTTTTCTTTTTTCTCCCCCAGTCCCTGTGTGGAAAAAACTTGACAACTATTCTTAATGAGTATGTAGCCATGAAAACAAAAGGTAAGCCTTCAGAGTGAGATTTATTTATTTATTTATTTATTTATCTTGTTTATCTGTCAAAATTGTGAACAACTTGAGGAAGAGACGATATCTCTATCTATCTTAGAGCAGTACCCCGTCTATGTTAGAAGCTGAAGGCCTTGTTGTTGTGCACACAATTAACTGCCACTTAGATCAGAATTTTGTGAGCAAAGTGAATTGACTGTCGTAATTTGGAATTGCCAGCATATATTTTCACTTCAAATTTGAAAAGAACTTTTACTGTAATAAAGCACAAAAATTCAATAAAGTGTGCAGAAAATCTGAGTATATGATTGTAAACTGTTTATTGTGAGATAAATAACTAGAGAGAATCCTATGGCATGAAATGATTCTTGTCTTGTTTTTAAAACTAATTAAAATAAATTCAGAATAAATTAATATTTTGTGTAGATGGCAGAGATAGAATTAGAACTTTTTTGTTTAATTTTTAAAAGCAATTTTTGAGCTTCAGAATTTGACCTAGTCTTAACAGTTTTTCATGTGTGTTGTGTAGTCAGATTTTATTAAAGTGCTTGGTTCCAAGGCCTGTAATTTAAGAAATATAATGTTTGGAATGTTTTGGAATTTTTTTCCCTTCTTGCTATGTTTAATAGGAATGGTAACTAAGACACAGATGTAGTTTCTTCAAAATAGTTTCTATTTGGCATCTTGAAGAACATTACAAATGGGTCTGCCTACCTCTTTCAATTTTTTCTTTAATGTTCTGTGCTTCAAAAATACCAAGTGCTTTTAGCCTTTTGGGTGACATCTTAAAATAAGCTATAACTTTTAAAGAGCTGTCCCCTGGATTATATTTTTTAAAAGCACATGGGTGACTTGGGAATATAAATCCATTTTCGGAAGGGAGTTTTACGAAGTTAGGTTATGTTTGTGAACTGCTCAGGAGCCAGTGATGTGCAGATTCCAGTGAGAATTATCATCATGAATGTCTTTGTCTCAATTTCATTTAGTGTCCTAAAACTAAGAAGTCTATCCATGATGACTGTATGTTTGTATCAGTCAGTTTGGTTTTTTTTTTAATTAGGAGTTTGGGCTCTCCAGTTAACAGAATATTTAGAAGGCAACTAGACACCTAAAGTTAGGTGATATCTGAATCATCCCAAAATAATTATTTTGACTGTGATGTATCTATTTTAATACCTAAAATGTTTTTTTTAATGGTTTATTTTAGAAACAACAAATGAAGTTCCAGCAATGATGTCATCTCTGTGGAAAAAATTAGACTATACACTTTCTCAGATCAGGTAATACAGCTTTGAAATCAAGAATGTGAAAATTTTCCTTGAGTGAGGCTGTGTGTTGACCTACTCTCCTTATATTCATATCGGAATGGTTTCAATATTTATTATTTCTGAGAAATAGTGAAAGATGCATGCTCTGAGAGTAAATATGGTTGAGCAGACATCTCAAGATTTTAAGCCTGGGCTAAGCAGATGGGAGGGTGTTGGTATGGTTTTGTATGTGGCCTTTCCATCATAAAACAATATACCAGGGCTTGTATAGAAACTGATACCATTGCAGTTATGTGATCAAAAACCTAACAGTAAGCTTCATTTGAAGAATCTGCGGCCATTGCTTAAAACAACAACAAAAAACCTCCAACAAACAGCAGATAAAACCATATGAAATAATGCTCAATTGGTGCCAGACTGAAATTTGCCATATGATTCTTTCATAATATGTAGTTGGGTGTTTCCATTGAGATCCTTTTATTTATGTTACCTGCTTAATTTTATAGGAGCATGCAGAATTCCACAGGATTTTCTGCTAATCAAAGGGGTAAGTAACTGAATCAGTTGCATGGGATCAATAGGTTTTATGTTCAAACTGTCCGTTGTGGGAACTGTGTGGGAACCCTTCAGCAATTGGTAATTTATCTCTTAAGAGCTCTTAAGAGCAGATTCTAATATTGTCAAATCTCTACTGCATGACTTCAGCATATGTCTGTTGTCCTCAGGGCAGTCTGCAGATTACTATGATGGTCAAGAAAGGAAAATAAGAAAAGCCTTGCGTTTTGCTAGGGGCAAAGCCTTGCATTTTGCTAGGTAGCATTTTCTCCTCTGCTGAAAAATTTTTAGAGGTTTACTCAGTTAAAAGGTTTGAAAACTGCTGCTGCATTGCTGAAGCTGTTGACTTAATTTGTGGCTCATAGAGGAAGTGAAAATATAACCAGTCTAATTATCATGCAGTTTCAATTCCATAGAAGAGGAATTTAAAATCATATTATAATTTTAAGGCAAATATTTTATACATATACAGACATACATTTAAACAAAATATGAAAAGATAAGTCGTTCATCTAGAATTGTGTTTCCTTCATTGCAAAATCTGGCAAATGAACTCTCAAAAGGGAAAAGTTATTTTATTTACAAATAAATTTTTCTCTTTATAGTACTTCTGCTGAGGAACCTGTATGAGAAAAGAGAATGTGCAATATAGGTATTGGCCATTCTTAGACCTGAGACTCAGTGGATCAGGTGGCGTGGTGGTGTTTAAATTTAGCAGATTTGGTCTGATAAATAACTGCATACTTATATTGGCTTAACTATTTCAGTTAAGGACATTTATATAGATGATACATAGTGAAATGGCACTTTGGTGTGATTTAGTCCCATAAGTATTTAAGCAGTGGTACGAGCACCTTAATATTGTTTACAATGTTTGTATAAGTGATCTGTACTATTTTAATTATATTGGCTCAAACCTGTAAAACAGAAGTCAAAAGTGGGGGTTGTTGACTTGTTGAATTTTCGTAAATTAAATGTTTAAGCACAAACAAGTTTTAATGGAACATCCTTAATTAGGTCTAACATTACGATGTCCAAGAACTACCTCTTGGAAAATCAGCAACCTTTTTAAGATCCTGTGTCATATATTTTCATCTTGTCTTATTATCTGCAGCGCGTACAAGAAGTGGAATTGTAGAAATGAAAAGACAGAGAATGCTTCAGCAATCAGCTCCTCCAAACTCAGGATTGTTGTCTGTAGCCCATCAGTCAGGGCAACAGAGTTCCTCTTCTATTGTATCTACTCAAGTTTTGCATAGGCCAGCAATAAATCAAAGTATACCACAGACAAGACTGAATACCTTGTTTGTGCACCAGTCACAAACGCAGGAAAATAAGATCAACAGTAAGTTGCACTTCCCCCCCCCCTTTTCCTTAGTCTTTTTATTTCTGTGAAGAATTTCTGCATGTAGGTGGAACTTTTCTAAAATCAGGGCTGTCATCTTCCTCAAAAAAAAGTTTCAAAGAAATTCCTGCTTTGTTCCCCTGTCCAGACTCTCCGGAATGGTTCAGGTGATTAAAATAAAAGGCATGTTCAAAAGATAAGTGGCTCTTGCATGTTTGCTAACGTGGGTTTGTAGTTCACAAATACGTCAGTTTGTCATTATTCTATCATGTGTTCTCACCCTTGCCCCAAAAGCTGTTTTAGGACATAGGATATCACCTGGACATTTTAGTGTATGTTTAAAGGTAATGCTTCTTGCTTTCATGATAATATTAAATTATTTTCCATGAATTCCCTGCAACATTTGATTTGAACATACTATATAATCTATAGATTTATATAATGCCTTAAGAATGTCCCTGGAAAAAGATACTGGTATCATGTTTTTTTGTTTTGTTTTGTTTTTTAATAAAGCAGGAGATTTCATACACATTCAGGTTCCAGGATCACAAGAACGAAAGCTTCACTCAAACTTGCTATCTCCAGGAAGACGAAAAAGGTGAACACTTGAACACTTTTTTCATATGTTTTAGTCTCTAGTGTAAATTTTCTCAGCTGGTAGACTGTTTCAGATCTAAGGTCCACTGACAGTGGCCAGCATCTGATACTCATGGAGGAAAGTCTAAGAACTTAACATTAGATTGATAGGAGGCTACTTATGTTTCCTTATTGCATACAGCAGGCTTCAACATTATTTCTTCTAGTTTTAGAGATCAGCAGAAAGCTTTGAAGTCTGACCTTTAATATTCCTTCCAAAATCAATTATGAAAACTGTCAGTATAAATATAAATGTACATTCTGTTTTTTAACCTAGAGAAGCTGTCGGCTTTGGTAACTTTTGACAGCAGAAAGCTTCATATTCATGCTAAAAGTGTGAAAAACTGTGTTCTTATACTAGTATGTTTTGCATTTTTTTACTCTTTGATTCCTGTGTCCCTTTGTTTTTAATGAGGGGAGAACCATCTTTTTCTGTTCCACTTGTTATCTTTATCCTTAAATAAATCCCAATCTTATCACTATTTTTGCTTATAAGTTTTCCAGGTCCTTACTTATTTCTGCTGTTTCCAAATCCCCTCTATTCCTGCACGATTTCTTTTGCATGTAAGTGATTTAGTGCCGCTGCTGATTGTCATGGTTGTTTCAGAAAGGGTCACACCAATCTGATTAAAAAAATAAAACAAATTTCCTATTCACTATCTAAGTTCTTATGCAGCCTAACATTTGTTTGCTTTTTTGACAACAATTGTACCTTGAGAGATTTTTGTTTTCAATGATGATGCCCAAATCCCTTTCCTGAGAGGCAGTTCATTAGAACCTGTACAAACAGTTAATATTTTTTCCCTCCAGTATGCGTTATTGTACTTTGAATTGTGGGTGTAGAATTCAGTTTGCCATTGTGCTGTTTTATCCACTGTCTCTGTATATTTAATTTTAATTTATTTTTATGTAGTCTGACACAGCAAATGCACACAAGATAATGAAACAAATGTAAGGTTTTATTGTATTTCCAATATGTAGTTAGTTTTCTGTTGGTTAAAATCTTTCACTTGCTGAGGAGCAGGAGGAGAGATTTGATTTAGTCACCTTTACCTCTGTTGTTTGTTATGTTCTCACAAAATATGTCTTAAATTTCCTGAAATGCTTCAGTGAATCTCAGAAGAGGAAAAGCATTGCAACATCTGCACCTCTTTCAACAAGTAGAAGTTCTCAAGACACTGATGAAATAATCATAGAAAAAGAAAGTGAGCCACTTCAAGAATTCATAGATGGTAACTTCCCAGTAAGTATACACTTATGGAGGGTGGTTAGATTTAAGGAACAAATTCAAATTAAGGAAAGCTAGTCCTCTATATGTTGTTCATCATAAGTATTACAGAAATTAGGTTTAGAAGCTAAATGTATTCTTTTATATTTGAACTGGCTCTGTGTGTCTACTCAATATGGCATAGCTACATACACATTTTTTGATTTTTTTGACTTTGCTAAGAAGTCTATATTCTATCAGAACAGAGTAATTTTTTAGACAGTGAAAATCAGAAAACATGATAAACCTTGCTGTGCTTCAGAAGAGTATGAGTACAGGAAGGTTTTGTGATGCTTTTCATAGAGATATGCTGCAGTCATAGATCAGGTGTCTTGGTGGACAGTAGTGATGCTAGACAGTCAAAGAGGTAAGTGAATTTTTTCAGAAAGAGAACGAGTTTGCACTAGCATCACATGAAATGGTTAAAATATTTTCTGTTACTATGAAGAGTATTGTCTATATAGAATTGATTTTTACCAGTAAGTTGAAAATTCATGTTCCTTTTGTAGTGATGATAAAAATAGATATATGACCACTTTAAAACTGTGCTTTCCAGCAACTGGTTATTGAAAACGCCAGAGAAAAAATCCTGAGCAACAAATCTCTTCAGGAGAAGCTTGCTGAGAACATTAACAAAATCTTGGGCAGGTAATAAGCATACATATGGAATTTACAGGTTCCTTTTACTTGATTTATTTCTGAATTCTGAACTAACAACTGTGTTCCAGTGATGGCAATGTCACACAGACCCCTAAACAGACAGACAGTGGCCCCATGGAACAGGAGACTTCGATTGATGAAATCCTGGGACTTCAGGTAGGTGTGGATTGCCCTATTTGCCGTATTTGGTAGTCAGCCACGTGAACGTGATCACTTATTGGGACTATGTTGAACCTCTGCCTACTGCCTGATGTCTCTGATCACTCTCCTCTTTCTCTCATCCTCCTCTGATTTGGTGTGAAATCTATTCTTTCTATGATTTTTACAATACAGCTAAGCCTATCTAATGGCTGCCTTCTGCCCAAGAGGCAATCCCACCGCTTTCCTTGCATACGTGCTCACTCTTACATAGTTGTGTGGTGGTGGACCGGTTCAAGAAGCCGAACTGTCAGGAGCTTGTATTTTGTTGGAGGTAGTTTTCAGACAGTTTAGCACTGTGAACCTCTTCCCAGTGGCTGTACAGGGTTCCAGAAGCATGCAGCAGTGTCAAGAGGCAAGGGACCAGGACCACTTCTGGCAGTGGTTAGCTGTTAGGTTGCTCTCAGACTGCGATCTAAGTTCACTGACCCACATTCATCACCTGCCTGCTTTGGATCACTGCATCTTTGGCACCAGTAATTTCAGAAGCTTCTGACTTGGGATCCTGATCAACAGACTTATCTAGAAAACTTTCTCATTGTAAAAGAAAAAGGAATTTAAAATATCTTGCAGCCTCCTAACATGTTCAGTCTGGTCTGATTTTTCAGATTTGCTGTAAGTTACGCTTTGGTCATCCAATGTAGCAAGAGATATTGCCTTTGGAACCTAAATAAAACTTAATATTTTCTTGCTTTTGGAGGATATATATATTCTACTTCTGCAAACTTATGTTTTAATGTTCTCCCTCCACTGTCTTACAGCCCTTGAGCTGACAATCAGAGGGGCCTTTAATGAGAGAAATGATAATCTTAGTCCTCATGAAAAGGAAAGGAGAGTTCAGGCAGTTCCTAGTTTTCGAAGTAGAGGTGTTTAATTTTTAAATGCTATCCTTCTGTTGTTTGGTGATTTCTGATAGATATTTGTTGAAATCCACAGTTGAAGAGCTGTATTCCATTTTTTCTGAGCAAAACAAAATCAAAGCAGCTTCTTAGTTTAGTTGCTGAGACAAAATAATCAAAAAAGCACACCACATGGACTGTGCTGATTTTAATAATCAGTAACCCAAGTGCTTATGTCATGTCAAGTGAGAAATCTTGAAAATGTTAATTTATAAAACATCCTAGACCTAATTGTGATATATGTAACCCAAGTTCTGTACAATTGAAAAATTCTTTAAGTAGTTAATAATTAAGTATGGCTTAGAATAGTTAGGCTTTTGTCTAATGTTTTGCATAGTTTTCACATCAAAAATGCATTGTTAATAGACAGGTCTCCCTTCCCTCTTATCTACAGGAAATCTTGGGCTTGTAACACTCTCCAGGCTAGAGGTATCAGGTCAACTTCTCACCAATCAGGTGTAGAAGTGTATCCAGATATCCCAGGAAAAAGCATGTAGTATTTTCTGGATCTTTTTCGTTCACCCTTAAAACCATAGTATGAAGGGTTGTAGAGTGTTTAGAGGATCTCCTGAAGGCTGGGAGAGACTTTGTGCTTGAACACTTCAGTTTGTACTGACTGCTCCACTCATTTTCCTCCTGGCTGCTACCAGACAAGTCAGCTTGGGTTGGGAACCTTAGAGCAGTGTCCTGTGTAGACATGCCTCCTCCCTGCCTTTCACAGAAAAGTAGTTGGAGGTTATATTATAGAATGTTGAATGGGTAAATGAAATAGTAAAACTTCCTTTTGTTTAGCATTGTCTTCCAGAAGTTTATATAGTCAATTATAATTAATGAATTATATGCAAAAACAAGAAGCTGGGGTTAATTTTTTTTGGGGGGGGGGGGTTGTCTTACTAGTGTGGGCTCACATTGTTCACGCCATCTGCATAAGCTCCCAGCACAGCCTGAGATTTAGTCTTTGTTATGTGGAGAATATTCTAATAAGCACATGCAGGGTGTAATGTCTGACAAGGCCAATTGTTTTTTTTGGTGGTTTTTTTTTTGTTTGTTTTTTAAAAACACTTTAATCGATAGTTTATTTTTTAAAGGCATTAAATTAGTGGAAGAAGTATTTCCAACATTTGTCTTCATGTTTCACTACTGAGCAGAAGTAATAGAACTGAAAACAAATTGAAAATAAAACAATTCCTGTTTGGGGGTGTTTTTTTTGTTTGTTTTTAATTGAGTAAACAGTTTTGTATGTCTTGTCGTTTTTTTAGGGTGAAATTCATATGTCAGAAGAGGCTATACAGGACATTCTAGAACAGACAGAATCAGATCCAGCTTTTCAGGCGCTCTTTGACTTGTTTGATTATGGTAGGTATATTATTCTCGATTGTACCATTATTATAAAGCATCATGAATGATGAGGTTTTTCAAATATTTCTTGAAACAAAGTAATTCAGCAGATTTCTTTTGCAAGAGAAATAGACTATATGGCATCCGAGTGCCTCAATTCAGAATGAGATACCTGATATATCCTTATTTGTGGATATGAAGTGGAACATTTTCACATAGCTGAAATTCAGGTTTTGTGCTGACTCACAGTGATTGTTTTATAGCTGCTATTTTAGACTCTCCTGGTCCAAAGGATGATAGTTCCTATTTATTTTTCTATTCTGTTGTAAATTTTTCTGCTTTTCTAATCAGGGATATCTTCAAATACAAGATAAGGATGTTTCTATGCTATTGCTGGATCTGTAATAAAAATAGAATAATAGTTGTTCTTTGCTCAGTTTAGGATGGCATTTCTTGAATTTGAAATCCAAACGCTTCATTTAAAATGTATTAATTACTCTTGTGCGTAAAATGATATATTTAAACATTCTTGGTGCTTCATTTTGAAAATAGGAAAGAACAAGGTAAACAAGAATTTACCTGCTGGTATTTCTGGTCAGAATGGAGTAGAAAATACAATCCTGGTGGATGAAAATAACCTGGAAACACTTGAAAGTTCGTTAGGAACAGAAGAAACTAGTAAGTGTAGTTTTTTCCCTAAAATCTCTTCTAGTATGTTCATTTTTATTATGAGATTACTTTCAGACAATTTGATTCTATATATCAAAGGCTTCATGTTTTCAATGATAATACCCAGTCTGAAGTTTACATTTCATGGACATACAGTTGCACCTAGTCTGTTAGAAAGTTTGACTCTTAAATTTAAAAGTAGTCCATCAGGGTACTTGTAAGTTGTGCTTGATGAGCTCCTGAATGAAATCCGAATGTCTGCAAAGCCTATTTACTCATTCCAAACAGATACTCTGCAATTTTCAGTGTGGAACATGTGAAATTAATATAAAGCTAATATTTTACATTGAACCATACCAATCTTTTCTCTCTGTTCTGTAACATATTGGTTAATTAGTACACAAAAAGAGTTACTGAGTTAGACCAAAGGTATGTCTAGTCTGTCTACCCCATTCTTAACAATAGTTAGTCAATAGCAGATATTTAGAGAAAGTATGTGAGAAGTAGAGCTAGAGATCTTATCCTGAAATGTTCTTTTGAGCTTCTGGAAAATCTGATTTAGTTACTTGAGCCATTTACTTATTACATATATACTTATTTATGTACAAACTGAATCACCAGATCACCTGATCTATCTAGTCTAACCATATGTTTTCTACTCAGCTTGAAAATAAGGATTAGATGAGTAGTGTTATTCCCACTTAGTTTTGTGTGAAACAGTTTTCCATTAAAGTGATTTGTGACTGTAAAAACCCTGTAATAGAATCATCTGCTGTGATAATTATGGAACCAATTTGGTCTCTATTTTACAGGTGATAATTCTAGAGAATCTCTATCCTGTAAAGATTTTCATTTAGGAGAAGCGTCATGTGCCTTGAAGAATAGCATTAATGATGATGATATGGCTAAGAAAAATACAGCCAATGAACAGTTGCATGGAAATTGTAGACCAAAAAAGCAGACTGAAATGCTTAAAACAGTTACCACTGATCAAATTGGAGAGCTTGAAATCACTTTTGACTCTGTGCCTGGTTTGACTGAATCTACCAAAAGACAGAGTTCTGACAGTGAGTGTAATGAACACTGTGGAGATGCTTATGATATTAAAGAGTCAGTTGCATTAGTGTCTGAAAGTGAAAGAGCTATGGAAACTGAAAAAGACACACTAAGTCCAAATGCTCAAAGTGGTCCTGGTTTAGAATATGTTCATTCTGGCAGTTCACAGATTGCTTTGGTTTCATTGACAAATGGTACTACAGCCAGTGAAAACAGAACACAGTCTGGAAGTAAATGTCACTTATCGCCAGATACATCACTATCTGAAAAAACACATATCAAAAGCCCTTCTGATGGGAGCCCTGGCCACAGTGTGTTGCTAAGAAAAAATAATTCATCGATTTCTAGCCCGTCAGCAGATTCAGGAAAAGAACAGGCTGTAACGAACGATACAGTGACATTACCTGGTATTTTACAGCAGAGTTCTAGCCACCACTCCAACTGTCAGGACCAGGGTAAGCAGTCAGACTGTGCTGTGAGATCTGCTGTGAAAATTTCAGATCTTGACAAAACAGAGTTGCAGCTTGAAGTTATTGATACTTCTAACAAACCGTATTCAAATGATCAGCATACACTCAATAAGCCTTGTAAGAAAGATTTTAACCTCCCTTCAGGGCTATCAAGCTCAGAGGGAACACAAGTGGAAATGCAAGAACCTTCGTCTTCTACAAAAGTAGATGCTGATAATATATTTTTCTCTTCTGGTGATGATGCATGTACAGAAATTTCTGTAGTATCTACAGAAAATAATCTTACTACATCTGAAATATGCCATTCACCTCTCTCAGAAACCGCATCCTCAACAGACAAGTCTGGCACCGAAGCCAAAAGTATTAGTGGTGTATCTTCTAGTAGTCAGGCGATGGATGTTGATTCTTCAAATATAATGTCCCTCAAAATCATCATCAGTGATGATCCATTTATTTCATCAGATACTGAGTTAAATAATGCTGTTTCCAGCATCACAGGAGAAAATTTGCCAACTATAATACTGTCTTCTCCAGCCAAATCCCCAACCAAAACTACTGGCCTGTCCAAATGCCTAACTTCAGAAGATACTGAAAAAAATGTGGATTCAGCATTGGCAGAGCAGAATCTTCTTGTACTTAGACCAAAGGATCCTGTTGTCAGCTCAGTTAACACTCAGAATGAAGATTGCACTGTTTTTTCAGTTGCTGGTGCAACTAATCTTTCCAAGGAAGGGGGATTTATACAGTTGATGCCAGCAACAAGCACAGCTTTTGGCAATTCAAATAACCTCTACATAGCCACCTGTGTGACAGATCCAGCTACTTTGGGCACAGCTGTAACTCCGTCGAATGTGGTTGTGTTGCCTGGCAGTTCTATGCCACTTGCCGCCCAAGCTCCAGCAGTACAACAGTTAAGGACTCCTCCTAGATCCAGCAATACATTTGCAGCAAGCCAGACTGTCTCTCCAAACTTCCCGCAAGGTAAACTAGTTTTGAAAAATCAGTGAAAATTTGTTGCATGTATATAGAGCTGTTTTCACTCGTTTTTGTGAATGCACTAAAAGTAAAAATGATTTTTTAAACAGTGCTTTATCTGCCCCTTGAAACTAGCCAGGAATTACGTATTTTGTGAATATATTATTTGTTGTTAAGAATGAAATAGAAATTACAAGAGTCCTAGATTATGCAGCTTTGAAAAAAATAGCCTCATAGTTCAGAAGCTCACATTACATGATTTTAGTGGTGGTAAACTTAAGGATATTTTGGCTTGCACTATAAAAGATGACAGTATTTCAACTAATTTTGCCTTAAACTGCTAAATAAAGCAGTGGAATGTTTTACATTACTATGTACATGTTTTATTTATCAATGACAATTTGCATTTTAGGAATGATGCTTCTAATGGCCAATATATGACCAATTTTGATCCCATTTTAATGGAAAAATAGTCACAGAGATGTTTTTTTAAAATGTAACAGCCTAAACCAGAAAGATTTTATGGCTAAGAGAAAAAGCAGGATCACATATGCTAATGTCTCATTTCATAAATATTTGACTAAATTTATTATAACTCTTTAATTTTTTTTTTTAATAAGATTCCTGTTTACAAGTAGGTTCCTGTGTGTTGTGGGTTACTCATATTTAGTCTGGATAGCTGGCTGGATACAGATAGCCTGTCCAAAATTACTTTCTTGCTTTGTTTTTGTTTTGTTTTTTTTCCCAAAAAACTGATCTACACTGTGAAATTTACCTCTAAGTGTTTGCTTGTGAGTATGAACTTTTTTGTGAAAGAGTTGCACCAGTGAAAACTGTAGCACATCTAGACAAAGATGAAAGTAAAACATTATGTTCTTTCCATAATAATGCTCTCCGGTGTAAGCATTTTTATTACCACAGCAATAAAAATTCTGAGTGCTTTTCTAGTGTTAAACCCAACCAAAAATATAAAGCACTTGCAATCAACAAATTTAGACCTCTTTCCAAAAGTATAAATTTGTCACAGTTATCCTTGAACTCCTGTGTGATCAGAGGTCAGTACAACATTACGTGCAGAATCTTAAGAGTGATGGCTCTTTTATCATTAGGATTTCTTTACACAACTATTATCTTTAGCTTTTTATCATAGGAAGAGAAATAGAAATATGTCCATTTTTCTGCATTTGGTATTTTTTCTGCATGTGTTCGTGGAGCTGAAAGAAAAATTTACTCCACGCAGCTCATCACTTCAATTAACATGCAATAATAATTTCCCTATTTTATGATTCCTGTGTGTCTGGCAGCCAGAGTCTTTTACAACGTGTTAGGAGAATGGATTTGATTTAAGTCATTAAGTAGGAAACTTTGGCTTAAATAGTCCGAATTAGTCTCATTGTGCTTTTTTTTTTTTTTCTTTTTTATCAGTTGATCTCAAGCCCAGTAATGAGCTACAGTCTTACATTTGACACCTTTTACCAGCCAGGAGTATACATTAGATGTCTACATATATACAAAAAGCCTTTTTCAACTTGTTTACCACTTATATGAGGAAGGTGTTCTGGATGCACCAGAAAAAAAAATTTTTTTTGCTATCAACTTTTGGGCATGCTAATTGTAGGGAATAGAATGCAAATAATAGTTTATGTTTGCTAAGCATCAAGATGAGCTATTTAATGTTACTTTTTTCTTAATTACTTTAATTAAAACTTCAAGCTTTAACATAAGTGTGTTATACTTTAAGCTTCATCTTTAAGGAGGAAAACAAAGTTTACTTTAAGAATCCATTTAAAACTAAAAATAAAGCTTGTATTCACCTTGTTTTGTAGTAGTCATCTGTGGTGAGGATCCTACTTTTCTTTAAAAGACAGACCTTTTCTTGCCACAGGTTTTGACCGTGCATAATTTTAAGGAATCCTGTCTTCACACTTTTCTTTTCACTGAGGTATTTTATTTTCTGTATAATTTTAATCCTTTGGTATTTTTAGGTTCTGCTATTATAATAGCATCTCCAGTGCAACCTGTCTTGCAAGGAATGGTGGGAATGATCCCTCTCTCAGTAGTGGGACAAAATGGGAATACTTTCTCAGCACCTGCTCGCCAGGTAACATGTTACAAATAAATCTTTGTCTTTTCAAAATTAAAGCTGAACTTATTCTTTTGGTAAATTTTAATGGGATATTTTGATTCTTTTAAGGTTCTACATATGCCTGTAGCAAATCCAGTGTGTAACAGAAGTGTTCCTAAACTACCCATCCCTCCCAAATCTCAGAAGATCCCTGGAGCAAGAAACAAGACTAATACAGGTACCTGCCTCGCATCTTTGAGAACAGCAGAACTGACAGTTCTGAAAACATGTCACTTTTTAGTGAAAACGTTTCATAAATGCCATTCTCCTCTGCCAGGTAACAACTGGGGTTGCTTTGAGAGAGGCCTGTACCTGTCATTAGTAACAATATTTGTTCAATTTACAAATAAGAACTGCCAGCATATTAAATAATTCGGAACTTGGAATCAAGCTTATTGTAGAAATTTAATGTTTCAAGACTCTAATGCAGTTATAAAATTGTACTTTTCTTTATATTTCCAATTATTTTTCATCTCATTAGTTCTAAGTGCAGTTTACTGCTGCCATTGAAACCAAACTGCACTGAAACACCAACAGTTCTAAACATTTATTAAGGATATATATATAGGATATGTATCTAATAGTAGTATTGCATATTTATACAAAAAATGCACTCTGCTATCTCTTTTCTCCTTATCATTTCATGTATATATGTGTACATTCATTTCATTGAGAGATTGCTTCTTTAAATAGTAAATTTAAACAAGACTGGAATTTAGTTCATTTCTCAGTATTGGGACAAGGTAAAGAAAAATAATTGAAAATAAAAAATTTAGCTTGTGTTACAAGGGCAACCTGTGTTTCAGCTTGTTTACCTTTTAAAAAGAGTAGGCTTATCCGTAAAAGTGAAAATAGAATGAAGTTGCAGATTAAGAAAGAGGCTAGGATTTTATACTTAGTCTGTACTCTGATTAGGTGATGGGTAACTAAGAGTTGCCTGTAGTTATATCCCTTCTGCTTGCAAATTCTTGTACACTTGTAAAATTTGTAAGTCCAATTTAATTCATTTTTTCTTGACAGGTCTGTTATCTTCAATTAGACAGCAAGCTTCTTGTTCATACTTAGTTGGTGACCTTTGCTAATCTATTAATCTGTAAATCTTAAAATTAGGAAAATGTTGCAAAGTTTCATTGCTGGATTTTTCTTTATTGATTCTTTATCGTGTGAAATGTTACCATACTGTGAGTTGATTTACTTGGATTACTGCAGTTAATGCTTCATCTGTTGTTCCAGGAAAATTGGTAACAAGTGTAGCTGAGCCTTTGAGCCATTCAAATTCTCGTACGCAAAGGTTAGTAATACTCGTTATTCAAACTTGCTTTCTTTTCCTTGCCATGGATTTTTTTGTGCAGTATGGGGAGGCAGGGGAGAGAAGGACAGGTTTTTTTTAAACAGTGGCATAAGCAATATGCAATCAGCATTTTTTTTTTCCTCCTTTCTGTCTCCTAAGAGTATTGATACAGAGTGGTGTGTGCTACTGCTGGTGCAGCTGCATATTAATGATAACCTTGCGCCCAAATTCTGTTATTACGGTTCCTCTGTTAATTTAATAGAGTTTTGTGTTTACTTTCTCCTGTCTCAATTTTCAAATAGAAGTTGTTTGAAAAGAGTCTGAGCTAGCAGAAATTGCCTGTTACATTTACTGGAAGAATTTAAAGAATAAAACTTTTTTTTTTTTTTTCCTTTTCTATTCAGACTAGACTAATACCTGTGTTGGTTTTTTTTCCTTGCCGTTACCACACTCTGGCCCAAATCCAGTAGAGTTTGTCAGATTGTGTTCTGCACCAGTGTTTCAGCTCTGCACTGCTTTCTCATTTATCAAGTGAAGAGTCAAGGCAAGGAGAATCGCATGCTAACTTTATATTGATGAATATAATTTAATTCCTAATCAGAATAGGTACTAGTTCTCTCTTGGGCAAGTGAGAGAGAAGAAAAGGCATCAGTAGTAACTCTTATTGCTAATGGACTTATGGAAACAAAAGGACATTGGAAAGAGCAAAAGAGTGAAGGAGGAAATAAGAAGTTGAGTTAAAATATTAGTGATGAAGAGTTCTCTTATGTAAGAAAAAAGCATACTTAAAAAAAAAAAAAATCTACCTTTTAGGAACTCAGTTAAAATGTTGGGAAAGAAACCTGGAAGAAAAGAACAAAGTAGTCAACCTCTTATTTAAAAAAAAAAAAAAAAAAAAAAAGAGGTATACACTATACATGCATGTGAAGGTGGTTTTAGGAGAGCCACAGAAGCGAGATCTGGGATAATACCTTTTGGAGAATTCAGCTTTCTGTTAATTTTTCCATCTCCAGTCATATATGTTTGGCATAGCAAAGGGAGCAAAATATTCCCTGTAAAGAGAGACAATTTCTTATTTCTACCCTTTGCCCTGTGTTTCATCTCAAATTTCACTGAAATAAAACAAGCTACTACCACTCACTTTCTTTGGAGTTACCATCCCAAAGATAACTTGGCTTTTCCTCCTATAACGGCTTATGTGCACTGGAGAGTGGTGCTAGTGTAGATGAATATGCAGAATCCTCTCCTGGAAATGCAGCATATGCCAGGAAGGAGGACACAGACATAACAGTGGTCTGAGCTGATAGAGCAGAAGCATTTTTCTTTTGACATTGCTGCAATGCACTAGTGACTTTTTCACACTAATGTGGCTATTTGACAGATGGAGACCAAGCCCTCCAGAGCATGTGTATTCTCATCCAAATGCCCATCAGAAGCTGTACTGGGTCAAACCAAAGTCTGTCTTGTTCTGTATCCTATCATCAATAGTGAATGCCTAGGCGAGAGTACTAGAACAAGGCAAACGTGATGATATTGCACAGAATATTCTGCCAGCTTTTTAGTTGTTTCAGCTCTGAGGATTTCCAGAGCTAGAAACAGTATCTTTATATGCAGTATCCCATGATGGACTTCCCTATCAAGAATGTGCTCAGTTGCATTTTGAACTCAAGTGAATTACCAGCATCCACAAATATCCCAGGGCAGAAAGTTATGAAGCTTAATTACATGCAGTGTCTGAACCACTTTGTTTTGTTTTGAACCTAACACTAGTTTTATTTGATGCCCCTACTTCTGTTGGAAGATACAGCTAAGAATAGCTACTTTTTCATTTTTTTCTAGAGCTCTGTTGCATTTTGCCTTAGGGGAGAGCCTTTTCCAGGCTGAAGAGCCTTAGTGTACCTAATTGTTCTTTGTACAGAYTCTGTTTCATACCTTTTTACCTTCTTTGTTGGTCTTCTCTGAACTTTCTGCAGTTGTTACTCCTTAGTCACGGTCTTTGTATGTTGACCAAATATTTATACTTGTCAAATGGAGAAAGCTTTAAATGGGTTTTTTGGGTGAGGAGGAACTTGCAGCCAGCTGAAATAAACTTGCACAATAAGAATAAATACGTTGCTGAAGTATTTTCACCTCATTTTCAGGACTGGAAATTCAGACAAGCTTACCAGTGCAGAACTAGGAAGGAAAGCGGAGGAGAACTTGCTTGTTGTACCAGTAGAAAGCATGAGCTCAAATTCAAGACAAGGTGAAAGTCACAGGAGAGTGCTTTGCTTTGATAATGTCCTACCCACTCCAGGAGGAAATACTCAAATTCAGACTACTAAGAGTTTACCTCAGAAAGAAAGGAATGAAAATACTTTATTTGCTGTTGACTCTGCATCTTCTTCTGCTAAAGCACAGGTAACAAAGAGAGAGAAAGATAAAACGTTGCCTAGAATTCTGTGTAAGCCAGAAGCTGGTAGCAACAGAAACGTATCTGTGAAGGAGCCACAGCCTGAGCGGAAGGTGGTAACTGCAGGGCTTCCATTAGATCCCTTCCACAAGACTACAGCAAATAAAGAGAATGAGTTACGAAGAGATAGTGATGAAAAACAGAAGAACCAGGACACCGCCAAACTCTCAAATGGCCAACAAAGCGTTAGCTTATGGAATGAAAAGACAGTTGCTTCAGTGCAAGAGCTGAACAAAAAACAAGGGTCATTGTCAAATGGGAATAGCAAATCTTCAGCGTCTGTTTCTTTGTCCTCAAAGGAGCCAAAACGAGAACCAGCTAAAGTTTCCAACCAAGGCCTTTGCTTGGCAAGTCCTTTCACTAAACAATGTGTAGAAATGTTACAAGACATTCAGTGGCATAGCCCTACTAGTAAAACAGTTGAAAATGGAGAATTACCAGTACCCCGTACACCATCTGGAGTTGGGGACAGGCACACAGACGATACCACGGATAGTGTGAGGACACCAACCTGTCGGCGTTTCAATGAGGACAGCACAACACCTAGAATAATGGTCCCTCCTGCTACTCCAGACTTACCTGCCTGCAGCCCAGCTAGCGAAACAGGTAGTGAAAATAGTGTCAGTATGGCTGCTCACACACTGATGATACTGTCACGGGCTGCTATTGCAAGGACTAGCACTGCAACTCCACTGAAGGACAATACTCAGCAGTTCAGATCTTTAAGGAGCACAGTAAAGAAAAGGAAGCTGGAGGACTTGAATGAAGGTGAGAGAAATTCTCGCTCTGCAAACAGAAAAGACCTTCAAAGCTCTCCAACGCCATCAAAGAAGAAGAAAATAAAGGCAAGTACAGGCATTTACTTTTTAATTTAAAATGTTAAATATATAATAGATTGAAAGTTATTTATAGTGGGATGGTAGTCCCAATACCATCCACTTTTTTTTTAATAGTCCAAATCCCTGACATCCTATATATAATATTCATAAGTTTTAGTAACTTTATCTCTCAAGCTCATTCTGAATTAAGAGTCTTAAGATTTGTGTACAGTGCTCAGATACACAAGTAACTCCCATTGGCTATCTGCACATATCTGTGAAAATCAAAAGAATTCTCTTAAAACATGATTGAGTTTCTAAAATTCAAGCTATTTTCACATTCCCTCCCTTCACCACCAGGACTAGAAATCCACATTTTGTATATTGCCAGTCTCTGTAGTCTACAAAACCTTGCCTTTAACTTGAGGATTTGATTTAATGGCAAATAGCAAAGGTATAGGTGAGACATTAAAAGGTTATGTATATAAATAATCAAAAAGGAGACACATTATAACTCTAACTCACGATACTTAGTTATACACACTCCTGAAATGTTACAAATGAAAAATGCTCAGCTGTTTATAGTGTACATGTTACAAAAGCTGAGAGAGATGGTACGTCTGAAGTCTGGGTGGGCTAATACTAAAGTTGAGAACTTTGCATGATTATGGGACAGGAGTAGTCAATTTCATGGGGGATACACATAAGTACATACACATTTCAGTGTCCAGTTGCTGAGTGAGCTTTGTGCAGTTATTTCTACAGTGTGGATGGGGAAGGATGAAGAAAAAGAGAATGTTTATAGACAGCTTCAGTATCTTCAAGTTCTTGGTATTTAATGCAGCTGCTCTTCTTCTCCAACAGAAAAAGAAGCTACCAAATTCTTTTCCAGCAGGAATGGATGTGGACAAGTTCTTGTTATCTCTGCATTATGATGAATAAAAAGATTTGAACTCTGACTGTATAAAGCCAGGTGTTCTTATGCTGAGGTTTTGCATGGGAAATTAATTCTAAAGGGTGAGTTGCACTTTCAGTGCACTGAAGATTCACTTTATAGCAAAATCATGCTGTTTCTGAAGCAGGTTGCTAAGTTTGTAAATATCATTGAGTTGGTATATGTTTATTTTTGAAAAAGCACTTGCATAATTATAGAGCCATTTAATTTGCAAAATTGTAAATTTGTATAAATGTAATGTAAGAAGAGTTGTAAGTTTCCTGTTAACACACCATATTGTCTGTGTTTTGCTGCATTCTCTACTTACCCCTCTGAACTGCTTTGTCAATTTGTGAAAAGGTTGTGATGTTGAAGGCAGCGTTCGTAATTCACTGTTGTAAGGCACGGACAGCTAACTGCAGCCACTTCCCATTGTCTTGGTGACTCCTAAAGAAACTTCAGATGCAACTGACTTGTACTAACATTATCTTCTCATATAACTGTAAAACCCATGTTTTAAGGCTTTGAATGAATTATTAAAAAAATTACATAAATCTAAGGCAAAAAAAATTCTTCTAATGAAACCTTCTCCAACCAGTCATTCAGACAAAAATTTAAGTTTGGATAGGCCTAATCTGTTTCTAGGATCTTACATGTACTTGCTACATATGATACCTTTTGAATGCAAAAGTTATTTTAAAATGAGGTACCTTCAATATGAATATTTAAACTGTAGTGATAGCCAGACAAGAATTTGGAAGTGTTCTACTGCAAGAGTAAATTCTTTCAACCATCTCTTGTACTGTTGAGAAAGCATTTGTTAATGTTACTTAAGCTTTTAGCCAGACACAGTAAAATTTGCATCTAATCTTTCAGTTTAACGTAGAACTTGGTCACAGCTAGTCTACAACCTGGTTCCCTTCAAAACAGATACAGGAGAAGCTCAAGCTACACTTCAGTACTAATTAGATGAAAATTAACACACACAAGCCTTGCTCCAATACTGCAGAATTTCTCTACTGATGTTTCCTCTTTTGTTCTCAAATTGTTGAGGTCTTAAACAATGCAAGTTTTCTTGTAAGAGATCTATACAGCAACAGGGCAATGTTTCAAGATGATAGTATACAAGGATTCCTAAGGAACCAATATTATGCAGTAGATGTTTATATTAAACCCATCCAATAACTTAATACTGCATAGCATTTACAGCTTGAATAAATATTTTTGTTTTAATGAAGTTGTGTGTGTCTTACCTGACTGATTAAAATAATAAGCAAGCAGCTTTGTGGATATTGTATAAAAGTGTGTCATGTTGCTATAAATCAGTCATTTGAAGACAAGAATTTCCCTGTTAACACTCAGATCTAACAGCAGTAACTGTCAGACTGCTGGGGCAGGCAGCAGTGAAAAGCAATCTTGCAGAGAGGCAAAAACCAAAGTCTGTTTGTCTTTGGTACACAGTGGCATTTTATGCCTAAGAGGGGACTCAAGGGTATTCTAACAGTTGATACGTGATGTTTTTAAAACAGATTTGCTATTTATTTCAGACATAATGTAGTTCTTTCAGTGGACAGCTAGTATTGACTATAGTCTTGACATTTTCAGTTCAGTTAATCTGGTTAATATTAAAGACATGAATTATCAGCACACTTATGCTTTCGGAAGAAAAACACCTGTCTCCAGTTCCAGAGGTGCACAGATTCAGGGTGTCATGTGGACAAATACATTCTAGGTATCAGAGCATGGATAAAAAGGTTAATTTTATTAGTATGTAGCAGTTAAATCCCACTGCTCATTAGATATCTCTAAAACTTCCTTTCTTTCCAAAAAAGGAAAAAAGGTATATATTTCCCACTCCCTCTCCCCAGATTCAGTAGGTTTTAGATTTAGAACAGACTAGTGAAAGAGAATATTTACCCTCCAGCAAAAGGCATGCAGTAGAGACTGTATGAACTTTTCACTAAAGTCTTGATCAGGATTCACTCCCTCCAGGAAAGTAGATTTCATTTAGCAAGTATGGGGAAATAGGAGTATAAGTATTTGCTTAACTCAACTGTGAATTCAAGAATGCAGATGTATGTGGCAGCTCTTACTGAAAGTACAACAAAAGAAGTTGTGCCTTCTTTGATCCTGAATCTGCCTCTATTCAAAAGCATATTGACCAAATGTGACATTACAGAAGTTAAGAAGAAAAGTGCACACACACACAAAAAAAAACCCCCAAAACCCACCTTAGTATGCCATATTGTTACTTATATGTCAGTTACACCACAATAACTTCTGGTCATACTATACATTAAGCCAGGTTTAAAAAAGGCCACAGAAAGGCTCCTTATTGCCTTGCAACAGTAGGGAGGAGGAAAAAAAAACCCTAACCAACTAGTCTTCAGGTAAAGCTCCCCCCCACACTCCCCTTCCCATGAAAGTCCCTTAGCAGTTATTACTAACTTTAAAACAGCAAATTAAGTAACTACACTGTAAGAAATTAGACTTAGCTGATCCAGTAGTAGCACTATGTGACCTAAGGGAATTAATTTTCAGTACCATGTCATTGACTGAGGAGCCACACTTAGCATAGAGAAACATTCTTTATTGCCTTGAGAGCTGACATTATCATAATTTGACATTCTTTATTTGTACTGTATAAAAACACATTGAGTCAAAGTAATAAAAGCCCAGTTGCTCATATCAATAGCCAATGATGTTTTAAGAAGTTTTAGAAGAGTAACAGTTAAAGATTTCCTCCACTTATTCATAAATAAGATGTAACAGGTACCATTCATCATTCTGATCAAAGAGGTTTTAAGGCTTTGTTTCTGACAGCTGGTTGGGCTTACAGCTTTTGTATCAATATTGCAGAAGCACCCCCTCCTCCATTGCAAATTCCTGCAAGACCATATTGTCCTTGTTTCAAGGCATGGGCCATGTGAACAACAATTCTGGCTCCAGACATTCTAAATAAAAGAAACAATATAGCTTAGTTTGAAGGAAAGTCTTAATTTGACCCACAAAAAATAGTTGGCAGAATATAGCACAGATTCACTGGAAAAAAACACCACCCCTCTCATCAACATTTAGAAGCAATACAGGCTACTTCTCTAGCTACAGTACTTCTCAAGCAGGAAGAGATTTTCAATGTACAAAAACAAAACCATGTTTGTCTGAAGTTTCTGCTGGAGAAGGAAAGCCCCTCAAGTATTCTGTATATTACAAAGCATCTCTGTAGGCAGCATAGATCTTTCAAATCAACAGTTCATTCCAAACACTTTCTCCTTTGGTTACAACTTGATATAATGCAATGTGCTACTTCAATCTTGCTAGCATTAACAAAATTTAAATTCTGTCATTAGGTTGTGGAAATTTCCTTTTAAGGGAATATGATTTTTGTCTTATCAGAGGAAGCTGACAGAACAACAGAGATGTCAGCATGGCTTGAAGTGTAATGCCTTGATTTGAGCTTTGCTGGCAAACTTCTAAACAATGAAGTACTCTTACTTGTTCCTGATGTACCAAGTGGTTATTTCTCATCTATATTTAGTTAAGGATTTTGAAATAGATTTTTCCTCATAGACATGGGCTTTGCAGCCTGATCACCTTTAAGGAGGATTAATGGGATATACTTAAGCCATGAGTAAGTGACTTGCTGTGTTCTACAACAGCTCTCCCCTAACCAGAATTTCTAAATATAAACAGAAGACCCACCAACACCACCAAACTATCCCAGGCCCCAGTTACACACTAGGCGCCTAGAGATATTCTGAATCCACTATTGAGCATATGTTGACAAGACTTCAAATTTTACTTTGCTGATGTAAGAAAAAAAAGTCCCTGTACTATATCCTTACGTATTTTCATAAGTTTACTTGCAAAGTTTATTAGCTTAACTGGTTGACTGATTAATTACTACTGCTTATATTGTTGCATTGAGTGTTTTGTTTTTAAAGGTTCATAAATCCTTCCAGCTATGGTAACAAGCAAGCTCTTTAAAATGTAGGTGATAATTAACTGTGAAGAGAAAAATGGGATCATGCTCATTTCAAGGTATCCTGAAGTTTAACATCTGGATAAAGTCAGGACATGCTTGATACCAAAATTCTGTTACCCTTCCTACCCACCTTAAATTTGGGAATAAAATTAAATGTGTTAGCAATGTGTATAAAAAACATTGCTCCAGAATAAAGCCTCCTCTGTGCAGGAAAAAAAGAAAAAAGGCTCATTTTACATACATACCCTATTGGATGTCCAAGAGAGACAGCACCTCCATTAATATTCACTTTCTGTGGATCAATACCCAGCATTTTAATATTGGCCAGCACCACCACACTGAATGCTTCATTGATTTCCCACATTGCAATATCTTCTTTTTTCAGTCCTGCCTCACTTAGAACCTAGAAATAATAATAATTAAAATAAGTACTGCCATGAAAAAATTATGAAGTCAATAGCATTTTACATAAATTAGGTCTATTTTGAAGCACCAGTGTTACAGTTTTACAAATACAACTTGAAATTTTCCTAGTAAACTCGGACCTCTCTCCAATTAGTTTTAAAAGGTTATTACAATTAAGAGCAAAGACCATTTAAACATTGTTACACTGCAGCTTGCTAAGGCAGAGATTATCATGCCCTTACAGAAGGCTTAAACTATAGCTGAAACCAGCCATTTATCTGCCTTCGAGCATGCTTCAGTACTGCAACTAAAATGATCCAGAGAAAGGCTTGGCTAAGATTAAAGCAGAATTTCATTTACAGCATCAGGTTCAGGAAGAATGAACCTATAGTTTACTTTCACATTTACAAAATCCACAAAGCATGTTCAGAATCTGCAGTGCAAAAAGGAAAGCAAAAAAAAAAAGTGTAGAGAACCTTATAAATGCAAAGCAAGCATAATAATGCACCAGCACGTTCTTAACTTTGTTTCCAAAGTTAATGACTCAAGCTGCCTACAGGTCCTCTGCTATATCAAGAGATTCAACTTCGCATGTCAGAACCTCTTCATCAGATGGAAAAATAGCAAAATTGAAGCTCTAGAGTACAAACTGATATTTTGCAAAAGAAGAAATGAAGAGTACCTCCATGCAAAGAATACATTTTCATCACACTTCTATACTAAGACTATTGCTAGATTAAGTGCATTTACACTGATACAGCAGTGCCTTATGCTTTCAGTTCCTTGATAAGATAGATGATAGTCTATACTTGTATAATTATCTATTTATTTTGCTTTTTAATTACACTAGCTGCAAAGCTTTGAAAGTGTAAACAAGCCCAAAGATGGTGAAAACAGTATTCTCTTTCAAAATAGATACGAGAAATTTTTTACTCTAAAATCTACGTTTTAGCCTTGACCCTCTGAAAAACATGTATTCTTTCTATTTATGAAGTAATTATAATTTAAATCCTAACTACAAGAATATCAATCCACTGAGGGATGAACCAGTGATCCAGTGCTAGGAAAGTCTGTTCTTCAAACAACACTGAGTTTTATTCCTACCTTGGGAACAGCATATGCAGGTGCGATTGGAAAGTCAATAGGGTCAACAGCAGCATCTGCAAAAGCTACAAAATCACAAAAGCTGTTTAAACACCTTTTCTTCTTACCACAGATGACTTCTATTTGTACAAGCTGCAAACCCAGCTAAGAAAGAGAAATTCTGAATATAATAGTCTCTGAAAATAGACACATCTAAAGTTTATTGCCTTAAGTAACCTGCATAACAACATTTTCAGATGTTTAATATTATCTCACATAGAAAAGTGGTTATAATCAAGAGCCTGCTTTTAAGGCACTTGAAACTTCAAATACTGTATTGAGAAGATGCAACCATAATACAGCCCATGGCCTCACCTTTTCTATCCCATGAATAAAAGATAACAGGACAAAAAAGATTCCCAGTCTGAGACCACACTGTAGGAATATTTTCCAGGACTGTACTCAAAGAAGAAGAAGAAGGGGGGAAAAAAAACAACAACAACAAAAACTTACCGACTATTCGTGCCAACGGTTTAACTTTCAGCCTCTTGGCTGCTTCTGTAGTCATCACTACCACAGCAGCCGCTCCATCATTCAGAGTACTAGCATTAGCAGCTGTAACTGTTCCTAAAAGACATAATGCACTGATTAAACAGAGGGAAAAAAGTGTGATAGCTCAGGTGTATCCTGCAAATGATTTTTTTTCTTCAAGCTCTTGAACCTTCAGCCTCAACAATATGGTAATATTTGTTGCATTGAGCTAACTAAAAATGACTTTTTTTTTTTTTTAATTAACTTAAACTGGTACAATTGGCTGTATTTGCAAGCTATATCCAAACAGTAGGTTAGATAATGGTTTCCATGTCAGGTGTATTGTCTGCATTAAGGCAGAATTTCAGCTTAGACGGGATTGTGAACAAGCGGCAACTTTAACTGATTTAGCCAGAAAGATTTATCAATTACAGATGTAGGTAAGTAACAGGTAAATATATGTAAAGGCATACCAGCTCTCACTGGAACAAAAAGTTCTACTTGGTGGAGACCAAGGCAATAGCTAAACTGAAGCCAATCTATCTGTTTGAGTCTTTTTAAAGTAACTGTCCAAAACAAGTTTTCACTGGTTTATAAGTTCTTGAACCATCTTTTAATTCAAGCCAATTCAAGCTGTTGTGGAGCCAAGACTTCAGTTTCTTCCTAGGATTTTTCTTTATCTTAACAGACATCTAAAAGTTAAGAGATTACTATTGGACATCCAAGCCCTTGTAAAAAGTACTCTTAACAATAAAAAAATATCTTTGCACTTGGTGCAAAAAAAAAAAAAAAAAAAAACAGGAAAGAAAGAAAGAAAAAAATTAAGCAGTTGACTTAACAATATTTACCATTTTCTTTTTGGAAAACAGCCTTGAGCTTTGGAACTTTACTAAAATCAACACGTTTGTATTCTTCATCTTCTTTCACTTCTGTATCTGGCTTTCCTGAAATAGAGATTATGCTTCATATTTTATAGCAAAGTTTATTCTTAAGACATTATTTTGATTAAATGTTGCCCAATTTAAACAACTTATTTCATTTAAAAATGTAAACTTATTCATGAGTGTCAAGAAATACACTTATGAAAACTATCAAAATTTATTCCTTAATCCCATTTATTCACAGCAAATCTATTTATACTTCACAGTGAGTGAATGAAAGGGATAAAAAAACCCATATCTTTATGGTAATTAATAGCAAAATTAAAACAGAGATGTCATACTAGCAAAAGTCATACTAAGCTAAATTCAATACCTAGTCATCCACTCATTAAGAAAAAAAAAAAAGTAGTAGTATTTAACATTAAAGAAAAAGAAAAGAAGAAACAGACCACAGGTCACTGAATGCATTTCACCAAAAAGACTTTTTTTAAAAAAAATAACTTATTTAATTTATTTTAACTTTTTTTAAACTTTTTTTTAAACTTATCTAAAATAATAATAATAATAAATATTCCTGAAGTCTGGATATTTAAACAGCACAGTTCACCCTAAACACAGACAATTTTACTGCTTTCAATGAGAAACACAATTCATTTCACCATGCCTTTCCATAATACCTTTTTGTGAAACAGTGACAGGAACTATTTCATTTTTCAGTATTCCTGATTCCCAGGCTGTTTTGCTCTTAGTGTAGGAGCCTATGGCGTAAGTGTCTTGTTCCTCTCGTGAGATGGTAAGCTTCTTAGCAGTGTTCTCAGCACAGTTACCCTTGGAGAAAGCCAAGCACATTAGTTTGGCACTTCTGGACATGTGACCCAGAAATACAACTCAAAAGCTCAACCAGCAGATTATTGGAATTGAATATGTCTACCATTTGGTGTGCATTTCTAATGCATGTGGTCATGATCAAATCACAGCTTCTGCTTTTGGAATATGAACTTCAGATTTAGGAACACTTCTGGATCCAGATTTCTGGATCGATAAGCCATGAAGGAATATTCCTTGTGAGGCTTTTTAAAACTAGAAAAAATGCATGCAAAACTAAGTCTTAAAGTGCTTAGAGACTGTCAGAGAAACTCTGACAAACTCAGAATGAGTTTTCTCATTCTCTGACTCAATGTCAGAGCCTGAAGAAAACTGTTCAGCCACAGAACAGTATGTTCACATCATCGTACTATTTTTATTCCATTATTAGCATGTCTATTACAAGGGTTAAAAGAATAGTCCAAAACACAGGGTTTATTTAGCCTTTGGGATACTCCCAAAAATGCATATGTAGAAGTGTGCATACCTTTTGTCCAATAATTGTCTAATAACTAATAATCAGAATGAAAAAAAATCATCCTATATAATCATAGTCATAATGAATTATGATTGTATAATTACAAACTATCTAAATACCTGGTGACAAAGAAGAAAATGGATACTCATTTAGCAAGCTTGAAAGATTTATTCTTAAACAGATACTGCTCTTCTTTGGTCTCTCATTTCTAAAGAAAACAGTGAATCGCCACAAGAGCCTTTCATACTGTGTTCCTCCAGTTCTTCAAACAGGCAAGCTAATTTCTACGCAGTTAAAGTATTTAGAGTCTTCACAGCACCAGCAACTTACTCTATTGCCAGAATATAGACAAGAGTGTCTTCCTATAGCCTTGGGATGGGCCCTCCTGTGTATTCTCACACCGTTAAGATTTTCCAAGCAGGCTACAGGACAAAAGGTTCTAAAATACTGAATAAAATTCAAATTTTGTGTTTTATAACGAACTCCTACAGCTTTTCCCACACATAGGAACTAGCAAAGCCACTATGTATATTCCTAGAAAAAAATCCTCATAATCAAAATCCATTTTAGCAGAAATGCATGAGTGGTTTTCCTCTCTCTGGCCTGAACAGAGTGCACTACAGTAAGAAAAGAACACAGCATAAACAGAACAGTGAGGTCTGTATCAAATATGTGGATCAGCTGAAGACAGTAAAACCTTCTTCTGGAGACACCTTCATGAACGGTAGCAAGAACACTAACTGATCAATAAATATACTCCACAATTGTGAATAACTATAGGCAAAGGTCAGGAAGTATTCCTACACTGAAAATAGTCATTATCTTCTTGAAATGTTTTCCCTGATGCTTGTTCGTCACTATCTTCACATCAGTTATTTTTTTCCAAACCCACCCTAAGTTTGCAGATGGTTGTCCAATTTGAGCTACCATGCTGAAGAGTAAGAGTATCAGCTGACTCAAACCTTCTAATAGAGCCTCATACGTACATTGTGGGAGGGAAAGTAAACAGGAGACCTTGCTGAACCGTGCAAAGTAGGAACCTTCCAAGACATTAAGGAATTTGATTGTGCTCTCCTAAGGAGAGAACAGCAATCTACCAGTGACAAAAATGGCAATATTTGGGATTTCACTTTTTTTTTTTAATCCCTGTTCTGTGCTCCTCAGACTTCAGTGAGAGGCACATAAATATTAACACACAATTTGCTACTATGTTTTGGCCTTCTGTCTAGTCTCTCCCTTTCAGTTACTACAGGAAGCCTGGAAACAGAAGACTTTGTCCATCCCCCATTAACATTATTTCTTACTTCTAGGTTTGTTAGAGAAAGCAGTTTAATAATTATAAGTAAACTTGTCAGAGCTAGATCAAGTCTATGGTTGATACTTTAGTGTTGTGCAGGAACATTTACCATATGGATATGGTTATAAACATCTGTAAGCCCATCTTTTACTATCAGATCTTCCAGTTTTACTCCTCCATAAGGTGTTGTTCCTCTGCTCATTGTATAGGGAACATTAGACATGCTCTCCATTCCACCAGCAACCATTACATCCTGTTCAAACAAAACAAAAATGAAATTATTAAAAATAATTAACAATGCAGTGTGCTCTCTATGACTTCTTTTGGAAAGAAGTATTAACAAAAGCTTAAAACAGGACACCTTATAGGCACATTTCCAAGAAGTCTTATAGAAAGAGGGAGAAAAAAAAATTCTTTATGTAGTTAAAAAGCAAACAGCAGGGAAAACAGCTGAAGACAGTTAATCCATGCTGACAGAACAACTGGACTTTAGTCTGATAGATAATTTTAGAAAGCTGCAAGAGCCAAATCAGTCTCTTCCATTTCTATTTCCAAAGTTTCAAAGACCAAATTGTAAGTTTTGTTTTAAACAGTTTATTTTTCTCATTTTTGTTCTCCATTAGCAGCCTGATATCCCTATGGCACAAGCAGCAGTCAATTTATTTAGCAGCAGTAAAAAGAAACAGAGGTTTAAGAGAAGTACTTGCAGTTTTACATAATATTAGTTAATCTCGCTATGTAAGAATAGCTGACTCATAGTAAGGTTTTGTCATCTAGTCTGTCAAAAGGTGAGCAAAAGAGACTTTCAATAAACAATAATCATTAAACTTGAATTAGGTTGAATCATTATGGCATTTATAAATTAATAATATAATATATTTATAAATTGAAAACTTATAAATAAGTTTTTAATCTGAGACAAAAAGTGAAAAAATAGCAAAACTATAAGGATCATAAGCATACCAAAAATCACTAGGTTCTCAGAGCAAGAAGAGGAGACATAGTTGTGTTTAATGGAGGACTTGACATGGATAAAGGCAAGAAAAATACCAACACAGCAGTGCAGGTTTTTGAGAGTTCAGTAATGCTGCCTATATGACTACAAAAGATATTTTCATCAAAATAATCATTAAAAAAAAAGTTTTCAACTTTTTTATTAAGATTCAGGGAAATAATAGTTTGGTTCAAAATAGAGTATAAACTAGATCCAAGAACAGTAGCATAAGTAATGAAGAGGAGAAAAGAGGCTGGAGATAACTGGAAAGGCAGGTAAACAGAAAGGTAAGCGTGATATGAAAGCAGTGACGGAGCAAAGGAACCTTTGCCAGTCCCTGGCATTCCTATGCCATAAAGTGAAGAACTTGGAGACAGAATTAACACAATTGTTTATATGACACTGTGTCTGCTCATACACCCACTCAAGGCACTGGGAACCATCACCGACTTTCATAGCACAGACACCTCACAGTCTGCAGCTAGGAAAAACATGGTAATTTATAGCTCTAAGGAGCTACTAACTGGCAGAGCCTCTGCTGCTCTTGCCAATACTTGCAGAGCACACATAATTAGCATGCTAAAAACTCCAGTTCTCTTCAGAGAGCATGGCCTGCATCTGTCAAACAAACCAAATGAATGAGCACTAACAAACTCACTGGATGTAAATTACTAAATCCAAATGTAGCTGTTTACACAGAAATGCTGGGCCTGATTCAAAGCCCAGTGAAAAGACTTCCACTGACTTCCATAGGCTCTGGACAAAGTGTCATTCTCTGCAAAGAAAGGCCAAAGTAATAAGTAATTGCCTAACTTAGTAACACTGGTATTTTTACAGTAAAGACAAAGCAACTTAAATATTTTACTTTGGTTCTTGGTTAAACAAAAATAAAGAGTTATGAGTAAATTTCACACTTATGATCCGTTTACTTTGTAAACCAAAAATACATATTGAAGTGACAAAATCTTCACTTCAACGAAGGGGAGATTTTGCCAAAAATGCTCTAAGTATGGAATTAAAAACAAAATTGAAATGTCTTTCTTCACATTCACACTTCTCCTATATTCTTCGCTGCACTGTATTTGATGGCTTGCTGAAGACAATGTATTCTCCCAACTGTCCATTAAGTAACACTATTTTTCCCCATTCTATATGAATCTTAGACTACAGCTGACAAAGACAAGCAGTTCCTCTCCCTCAAACTCTTCAAAAAATGTGCTTATTCGGCAACACTAAAAAGTCTCAGCTTCTTCTAAAATAATAACAAAGCCTGAAACATCTTAAATGAATTAAATGTATATATTACAGCAATATCATTTCAAAACATCTTTAACTATATTAAAGTGTTAAAAGTGCTTGAAAGTCAAGATGAAGCATGTCTCAACAAGATCTAAGTCTATATAAATTTCTTCAAGTTTTCAAACCAGAAAGCTTGAAAATTTCCTTATTTGGGTGTGGGAGAGGAGGGGTAAAGAGACGATGTACTTAAAAATAAAAACCACAAAAACACACACTTGTTATTTGCTCAGCTCTAAAAACACATCGGACAATTTCATAACTATAATACTTACAAATTTTTTATGTTTCAAATTGCAGGTTGCATAAGGAAAACAAAAACTCATTAACCAGATTCACTATCCCAAGTCAAAAACACAGTAATTAGTAGGACAGGATCTATGATATTGGTTGTGTGTGGTTTTTTTCCCCCCTCCATAATTAGAGCTATATGTCTAGTTAAACAGCACTAACGTTCACCTACCTGATTGCCACACATTAGGCTTTGTGCTGCCATCATGATCGATTTCATTCCTGAAGCACAGACTTTATTGACAGTGGTAGTAGGAGTACAGATTGGTAGACCTAAGTCAAATAGATTGAACAAACAATTGTATTATTTCAAGGGTAGCCTAACACTGTATTGGTGTTTCAACAAGATTTCACACGGGACCAACTTTTATTTAAGCCCAGGGTGTCCAACACGCATTATTTAGCCTGCCAGGACAATTTATCTATCCCCGCCCCTCGCTGGTATCCTTCTTGGAGACTCTGTAGTTTCTTGTCATCAGGCTCATGGGATAAGAGAGGAAGCAAAGGAAGAGTGAGAAAGATGACGGAAGACAGACAGCCAACTCCAGAAATATTCCTCGTCTTAACACTCCCTGTGTCTAAGAAGCACACAAGATTGAAAAGGTATAAACAAGCTGTTCAAGTCAGCTATTGGCAATATGACAGTATGCCAGTACAAGAGTTCTAAACTTTATTTTATCCGCTTTTATTTTATCCAATTTTTATTTTAGCCATTACCAATCAGGACCAAAATTGTTAGGTGTCAGGGTTATTGCAGTGTTCACAACAATAGTTTTGGGCTCTGTGTGCAGCTTGGCTCAGGTCCATTGCATCACTGTCTCTATCCCAGTCTTGCTTTCTAGCATTACGGCTCTACTGCCAGCACATCACCTCCCTACCGGCAGTAACATGGGGAAAACAGCTGGGGGAAAGAAAAAGGCCTTATCTATCCCTTTCCCTCAGATGGTAGCACTTCCTTCTCTTTCAGCAAAGTACAGGGATAGAGCCAAAACAGTATCCAGTTCTTCCCTAGCCCATAGGCCTTTCCAGAGTCATGCTAAGGAATGGAATTCTATCCCTACAGGAAAAGGGAGAAGAAAATAATTCCAGCACCCCAATATCCTTCATGCTGTAGTTAACATTACAGAGTGAATCCCTCCTGTGACAGCTCCAGGTTTCACACTAAGATGAAAGTGTAGTGACATACCTACATATCTACAGTTTAAGGAAACTTGCCGATCCCATATCCAAAAAGGTTTAATAGTAATGGGACACTGGGGGGGAAAAAAAAAAAAATCTGTTTCATGACAGATTCAAAGAGCATCATCCGTCACTAGCATAAAATGCCCTGGAAGTAGCAGTCTACTCTCTAGTATCCTCTTTTTCCAGGTTCTGCAAAGACTGTAGGCAATAAGATCTATCATGCACATAAAAATTTATTCCTGAGCATGCACAATTAGGCCCAGTTACATGAGTAAAACAAATAGCCCTCGCTCACCATGGGAAAAAACCGTACACAGACTGTCTTGATGAAAGGCTGGGCACCACTGATTCAAATTAACCTTTGCTTTAACTCATAGCTCAATAACCTACAGTTGCTTTAGCAGCAGTCTGCATCAAGATAGAAGATCTTTAACCCCAGAATCAAGAGAATGAATACCTGCACCCAGTACTGCTTGTCTTGCTGGAGCTTGTCCTTGTCCAGCCTGCAGGACGTTACCCATATACACTTCTTTCACTTCTTCTGCAGGGATACCTGTGCAACAAAATTGTTTTTATTCAGGATTCTTTGCATGGAAAAAATGTAATGCCCTTTTATGGACTTTAGCATTGGAATTCCCTACCAAAAAAGAAGTGGGGAAACAGGCCATTTCCAACCTGTGTGCTAAAAGCAGCACACAGGCCTCTGGACCTGCCCACTAGATCTGAACACCCATCCATGGAACATGGTGAACTGGTGACCCCCCAGAACAGAATTCCCAGTTACCCTGCAGGAGAAGCCATAGAGGGCTAACTAAAGCAAACATTTCCAAATCTCCCCAGTGGCCTAAGCAGCTCAATTCCCATGGATGGAAAAATCTATGAAGCTTTCTATCTGCCATAATTGTGGCAAAGGGAACAGGTATTTTACATGGTTTAGCCAAAATATCAGCTAGCAGCCACCAAATGGAAAAGTCCTGTTCTCCCAGTGCTTCTCTTGCAACAGCACCGGCATTCAAGTTCTCACAAAACGTTGATTCAAGAAGGTGAATTTGAAGATAAATGCCTTCCTCCCCTGCCAGAAGACTTTTTTGCCGATTTAATTCCCCTGAACAGAGTCACAAGGGAGTCGGGCAGACTTGAGTGTGCATGTAACAAGGGGGCAGCAAAGAGAAGGACCCCTGGTTTCAGCAGCACCTAGCCTTTATAACAGATTAAGTGTGCCATAGAATCACTCCCTCAGGCAAGCAATTAGCATGTCCAATAGGATTTGAATTAGCACAGATATCCCTACCCTAAGTAATAGTCTGCTCTTAGAAGCAGCACTTAATTCTTATTGAAACAAAGCCCAACAGTCATCTTTAAGCATCATTTGCGAATAAAGACTTAAGAGCACCACACTGCGTGTACGTGTGTGTGGGGGGGAACCTTCTGTTTACCAAGCAACTTAAAAACAAACACAAATTGATACTGTTCTGAGCCACTTGCAGTTTTCTCTTGTGAAAAAATATTTACATGTACCTGCTCTGTCAATTGCTCCTTTAATTGCAATGGAACCAAGTTTAGTGGCTGGCAATGATGAAAGGGATCCTTGGAAAGATCCAATTGGTGTCCTTGCAGCACTTGCTATCACCACTTCCTAGGAGAAGTATGAAGTAAAAGTCACAGTATCTCTCACACACGCCCACACTTACCACTATTTTTAAAAATTATCCTCTTTTACTCTCTCATCCATGTCACAGCTTCCCCTTTATCCTGCAAGTTTCAGAGCACAAAAATTGTCTTAATTACGTCCTGTACAGAAAAAGCCCCATTTGGTCAGGTTCTTGAACCTATTACACCGGTGTCTAAAGATGTCCTAACAAATGCCAGGGAACTTAAAACTGGTGTACTGGTACACTTCTGTCTGTACACCAAAGAAAGTAGGTTATAGAACAGAACTTCCCTCTCTCCTCTGATTTCAGCCACTACAATTACATAAACATTTCATCTAACACTTAGTGAGACAATATTTTGTACCTTGGAAAAGTAAGAATCTTATCAAGCTTTGTCAAAGCTCTATCAGATTAAAGATCTTCTGACAATGCATAAGCAGTAGTTTTTTAAGACATGGTATGACATTCAGCTCTACATCTAGGAGTCCGTCAAAACAGATGTACTCAGTTTTCCTCAGTTCTAACTTTCTTCAATGTTACATCAATATGCCTACCTGCTAACCTGGCTCCCTGCGAGAGTACCATGAGGACCTGACACCAGAGATTCGCATTTCAAAGTTCTGGCTGCTCCTGCCCGGCTACTTAGTAGAGCCAATGAATACCTTCAACCCTATTGATTTCAATGGAAGTCAGACACAAAACTTTACAGGGTCTCACTTCAAGTTCTTTATTTAGAGAGACAGGCAAAGAAACAAAACACCAGAAAACATTTAAACAAAAAAAAAATCCAAAGTGACAAAATATATTTACTGTAAAACCAAGAAATCTGAATGCAGATTTGTTGCGATAACTTAAAAGAAAAAAAAAAATTCATGGTTTAAGAAGCAGGTTTAGAACAGTGATTTATTTCAGCTTGTGCTTGTAGTGAGATGGTGCTTTATACTTACATTTAAAGTACGTTGTGATGCATAGTCACGGCTTGTATACTTCAAAGCCTGAAAATAAAACAGCCTTCAGAATTTCATATTAAGAATGCTAATACCATGATGTTTCATAAGAATGCCCCATTTTCATGAAAGTAATTAATTTTTCAATAATCTAAGAACTACTGGAAAATATTAAAATATAAAAATCATAAATGTATTTTTCAAATATACTTTAGTACAAAGCCTCACTGTAACATCTGCGATGAAATATTTTTTGAAAAATAAACAGACACTCCTTTAAAACAAAAAACTTGTTTTGGCCAAGTCCATTACGCAGATACATAACAGTGCTATAACAGCCAGGAAGTGAGMGGTGCTATCTTAAAAAAAAGTTTACTCGTCTCCCTGTCTGCTTCGCTGGACTTTGGTTCTTTCATTGCCATTGCTAACTTTACTACTTTTTACTAGTGGCAGTTCATGTCTACAGCTTCACTTCATTGGCATTTCATGATCAAAAATGAGGGTAATGACCACAGGATGCTGCATTGAAAAATGATAAAACACATCCAAGAAACGGAAATCATCACCAGATCAAATTCACTGGCTATTAGCTTCATCCAATTAATCAGCATAATGATAACAAAGATACATCTGCAGATATTATTTCATATGTTAGCAGAATTATCTTTCAGTTAGTGGCTTAACAAATTAAGAGTTTAAGCCATTTCTTCAGATAATATTTCAGCACACTGGAGGCTTCTGGTTCATTACTGAATAAGAGCATTCAGCTAAATTAATACTAATTAAAAATAATCATAATTTAATAACATTGCAAGAGCACCATCACCAGCAGCCTTTTATGCCAAAGAATGCTTTCTGGTACTGTGTCCACTTGCGGAGATTCCCATTTTCCAACTTTGTTTTTCAAAATTGCTTCTCTCCCTACTACAATACAAAGATTTAGCCTGTTTCTTTCTTCATTTGACAACCTTCAATTAACAAGACAGAGGATGGAGCTTTCCTCCTGTCTTTCAATTAGGTTTTTTTTTTTTTCTCCACATCAGGTTGTAACTTCCAGTGCAAAAGTTTCAAATGAAACTCCTCTCTGAAAATGAACTGTATGTCCTTCGGGCTTTAGTATTATGGTTTTAAGGGGTTAGTTACAAAAAACAGCCTACCAAAATAACATACCCTCACTGGGCTATACCTAAAGCTTATATATTAATAAATTGGACAAATAAGGCAATTCTGTAGGTGCCACTGGGTCCAGCCAGTAGCACTCACATTCTGTGTCCATGACAGACAACTGTCTTTTTTTTAAACTTCTGCAGCGGGCAAGACGCACCTTCAGCCTTCCGTGCGAGGATGCGGCCCAGCCCCACGCGGCGCATCCAAGCCGGCTGCTTCGCCCGCCCTCTTCGTTCAGCCCTGGCTCAGGGGGGGGTCCCAGCGGCAGGGGCCGCCTCCGCCACGGCGCAGCCTTCCTCCTCCTCCTCCTCCTCCTCCTCTTCCCCCCCCCGGGGTGGCCCCCACCGCGGCTGCGACCTTGGCCAAGCCGCTTCGGGCCCGGCGGCGGCGGCGGCTGGGCCCACCGGGC
>NW_020449330.1:319209-359737 GCF_003343035.1 Apteryx rowi | reverse complement strand
TCACCCGCAGCAGCTCCGCGGCCGCGCGCCGCCGCCACGCCAGCATCACCGCCATCCTCCCGCCGCCACCACCGCCTTCTCTGTCACCTTCAAGCACCGCCGCCACCGCCCCCCGCCCTCAGCCTATGTGCGCCGCCGCCCCGCCCCCACCGGGCTCCCATTGGCTCGAGGCGGAGGGCGGGGCCAAGCGCGCCTCTGCCATTGGCGTCCGGCACCCTCCCTCACGCGCGTGAGGAGCGGGCCCCGCGGCCGCGCCCCCGGCCGCGCCCTCCTCACCCCACCCCCGCCCTCGCCCCCGCCCGGGCCCCGAGGGGAGTGAAACAGCCAAAACACAGACACACGGCAGGTTCCGTGTGGGTGCAACCGTCACCTGAAAGCCGTTACCAGCCCCGCGGGGGTGCGGGTGCTTGAGCGTTTCTGAGTCCCGGGCGCCTGGCGTGTGCCACGCCTCACACGAGCGCCCGAGGCACCTGGATCTCCGCCCCGCTCGGCCCCGGCTCAACCGCCCCGGCCGCTGCCTCGGCTCAGCCCGCTGACGCGCACCGGCAGCGCGTCTGCACAGCGCCTGGGGCCCCCTTACCCTCAGCTCCGTCCCGGCACGCCCCGACCAGCGCCCGGGCTCCCTCTCTCGTTTTACTTAACGTTCATCAAAATTGCTTCAGGTCATTTTTCTATTCTACGTCTCACTATTTTTCCCTTTGAGATAGGGTTTCACTTGCTATCCCTCTGCTCTAAAAAGCAAAACGCTGCTTACTTTCTATCTATGTCAAAAGAATCTCTGAACTAAAGGTACGAGATCAATTGGGATTAGCACAGACGAGTAAGTGTATGTAGCCTTGCTTCCTTGACTTTTGGTAGATGTTGTTTTGAGAGGCTGACAAACCTAATCCAGACCTCTGATTCAGAGACAAAGTTTTCAGCTGAAAAACAGAGATAACCTAGGGACTGACAAATATTGACTCAGGAAGAACTGAAAATTTTACCTTGAAAATTTATGAGTAACATATAAGAAAGACATGAAAATAACTTGTTTGGATAAGGCTATTTTTCCAGAAATGACTAATGCTAATCATACATAGAAAAGAAAAAAGTTAAGTTTCCAGCTCTTACTTAACTTCACCTTATTTTTATTTGCCTGCAGTATAAGGCCCTTTTTCTGGGATGCAGTCCTCTAATGCACCAGGTTCGTTATGACCCCAGTAAGAAATACACTCAAACTCCATAAGGTATTGATTAAAATATCATTTATTGGAGCTAACACTAGGAGAAAAAGATGATTGTCTAGGTAATCTTGCATCCCTTCAGATGCTGGGAACCCCAAACTGTGCAGTACTGGACAGACCTCCAGCCAGGGCACAGCACACGGTGCAGATCCTGTCCGTGGAGAGGTTCCCAATCTTTTGGTCTTCAGAGCTCTTACAGGATTTTCTTTGAAGGAAACAACCCTATTCATCATTTCTACTCTCCAGCAAAAGGATGTTCATGAGAGAACATGCTGCTTAGCTCTGAGATACAGCTGAGGACAGGCAGTGGTGCAATAGCTGCTGCCGGGTGGCAGCTGTCCCCCAGGCCCTTCATTGCGATCAGCCGGTGAAGGCCATCCCGCATTGGGGACACATGCAGCCTGGCACAGCCTGCAGGCCCAGCTGTGCCACACGAGCCTGCACCTGCTTGCGTTAACCTGTTACCCGAGTCATGAACTCCTCAATGTACTGTGGTCTTCCAGTTAGGATCACTACGAGCCCACATTGCTAGAATATTATTATCATATTATACAAATCATCATTTATCTGGCCTAAAGGGTAAGCTAGGTTACCAGATAATTCATCAGTTTTCTGCAACATAAGTATTAACTCTGTTAGAATTCAGAAGATACAACATAGCCCTATACTATAATTATTGAATTGCCCTGCAACTCATAAACTAAGTCTCAAACAAGAAGGCAGATATTGTTGAAATAACATTAGTTTAAGACAGTCTTGAGCTGTGTATGAATTCTAGTGCATAGAGAAGTTAACTGAAGGAAAAAAAATGTTCCCTGGGGCGAATAAGATCAGTGAATTGATACGTTTCAGGATACAAAGCTCCTAATGCAATATCCAACAACACGAAGTCTGTGGATGAGTCAAACCAAAGGTCCATCTAGGCCATCATTCCCTCATGCAAGTGCACACGCGCTTGAGCACACTATGGAGCAGTCCTCCTCCCTGAGATCCTGGCTGCACCTTCCCCCTCATCTGCCTATTTGCCCCCTCTTTGCCTGAGCCCCCCAGGCTGCAGGACGTCCTTGCCCACATCCTCATAGCCCTGGACAAATGGGCCAATCCCACCACCTGCAGGAACAAGTGTGACAGGGAGAAGGTAAGAAACCCCTTTGACTGTGGGAACTGTTTCCAGTCCCATGTCTCTGGGCAGAGCACCAGATGGCTGTGGCTTCCTTGGGTACCTTCAGGGAACAGTGAGCACTTTTTACTTCTTTCCCCCTTCTTTTCTCCTTTGCCCTTTTCTTCTCCAGGAGGGCTTTAAGATTGAGTAGGGTAATTCAAATTTAGGAGAACTCAGAAAAAGGAGTGTTCAAAAGGGACTGTAGCAAAAGAATAGCACCCTGTATTACCATTTCTTGAGGCTGAGCAGAAGAACCTGGTCACTGTCTGTGGCTGATTTTCTTTGAACCTCCCCAGCACCCACTTTTACTGTTTTATGGATGTTTTGCCATTAATATCTGTTTATGAACCTGTTTTCCATGCATTTGTCTAACCATTTTTGAACCTGCTTGTACCTGTGATCTGCATTCACAATCCACCATGGGAACAAATTCCAGATGTTCACTTTCCACTGTATAAAGTCATCTTCTAGCTGTTTTAAACCAATTTTTTGCTAGTTTTGATCAGGCACCCCCTAGTGCTGATATTACAGGATTCTGCCTTTATGCCTCAGTCATAGTCACATCTGACTTCTCTCTGAACTGAAGTCCTAACTTCCTCCAGCTCCCTGGCAGCTTAGCTTCCTTGGTACCATTTGATGTGGAAACTCATCAAAAGCTTTTGGAAAATGCAATTGTATGTCCTTTGATTCGGTGTGTTTACTGCATCCCCTACTGTACGGCAGCAGGCTTAGCAGGATTTTCCTTTATAGGAGGTATGATGACTCTTCTCCAACAGACTGTTTATTCATGTGATTATATGTCATCAGTGATATTCATCACAGACTCTGCCAMAGGTGGAAGTCATATGCATTGGCCTGTAGTTCCCAGGATCACTTCTAGAGCCTTTTTTGTGGATGAGAGTTACACTAGCAACCCATGGCACATGATAGGTAACACACCTTGGCCAGCAGCTCAGTTTCATATCTAAGTTCCTTCAGAAGTGATGGCTGAATGTCATCTGGTCCAGATGGACTTACTAACATCTAGCTACCTTTTTGGTACAATATTTCCAGCATATTTACCTCAGCTTGATCTAATCTCCTCTGACTACCCGCTATGAAAAATGCAGGAGGTATGGGAGTTTCCTTAATGCCTTCAGCAATACAAATCAATGCAAAGAAAGAATTGAGCCTCTCCACTCTGCTATGGCTTTATCATTTTCAATGTCCCTTCTGCATTTTTGTCATCAAGCAGTCCCACCAGTGTTTGTGACACATTAAAAACAACGCAACTCCCCCTCCACCCCCCAATCAGCTTGAGCATCCTTTGCCAGGTGCTCTTCAAAATCCTTTACAGACACCATGATTTCCAGTTTCCATTTGATCTGCTATGGCTTATAGGCTTTCCTATCCTCCTTATTTGGGCAAGCTTTCCAGTGAAAGTAAGAGGATGACAATGACCTTTCATTAATTACTATACTTTATCAAGAGACAAGGTTCTTGATAAACTTCTGTAACACTTCATACACTCATTTATTCAAGATTTCTTTACCTATCTGCATTAAAATGCAGGCAACAGAAACTAACTACTGACACACTGTGACTGCAATACATAGCAAATCCTGAGCTGTACAGGCATAGTATCAGGCTGGGGTCTTAAAAACAAAAAGAGAAAAATCATAGTGCATCTCCTTCTTCAATTCTTACACCATATCTTCTCACCAAGAACAGCTATAATGTGCTAATTTCACAGTTGCTATTTTCAATTTTCAATCTTTTAGGCTGTTAAAAATCACCACACTGTGCTGCTCTTCCTTAGGAGATTAGATCTTTGATTGTGCCCCAAATCAGCAGACTACATACCCTCAACCATTCTCACTTAGAGGCGTTTCAGATCACATGCAGGATGTGGTGCACAGTATCCAGCTGAAGTTGCATAGCAGATCTCCATCGTTAGAGTGCATAAGAATGAAATACAGGCACCAACTGCACAGATATTAAGAGATGTTTATGTATAAAGCAAAAGAGAAAAATTAAGCCACCTGTTTAGTTTACCAGAAGAACAAGAGAGGTTTAGTGCCTTTCACTTTTAGGTCACTGATTCCATCTAAACTGTGATCAATTTAAGCTGGTAGAAACTGAAACAGCTAAGCAACTCCTGTGATAACTGGTTTATTTCTACAGGACAACTTCACATGGAAGACCATTGCTGTGAAGGAGTACACTTTGCCCTAACAGTGAAAAGAAGTTGGAGAAGTAACAGCAGTGTGCTATGAAAATTCTGTGTACAAGGACTGCCAGTCTGAAAATTGCCATGCACACTGAAGAGTCACTCAAAAATAATATTTATTCCATAGAAATAATTCTAACCTTTAAATACACCAAAAAGCACAAAACACTGAGTTTACTTGGTGCACATAAAGAAAAAAAGGAGTTGAAATGTAAGAGTTTTCACATTAAAAAGCAAGGATTGTCAAAGAAAAGCCATTGCTGCAGAAGCTCTCCTTTGGGCAATCAACATGCCCTGCGCCATTGTTTGGTGACTGCAGGAACAGCTACCTGAAGGTTGCAACAGTTTGCATTATCTGGTGACAAGGTCAGTAATTTTCAGTAACACTCAGATTTCAGGGACAAATGTATTACAAGATTCAGCAATCCAAGTGTGTCCCAGTAATTTTCATAGAGACATAACCATTTTTAAAGAGGTCATAAACAAAAGTTTTAGGCACCCCTCAATCACTTTTGGCAGGTCAGACGCAGATAAATTTTGAAATATTACAGCTCATCTTTAAAAACAATATAGTAGACTGAATAGCTCTACATATATCCTTAAGTACTTGAAAATCATAACAAGAAAGGAACTGCAAGTCTTTCCCCCCTTTTTTTTTTCTTGGTACCCTGATCAGAATAGACTTCATGACTTGGAATCACGCAAATTTCATGCTACAGTATTTTTCAGGACACAGTAACTAGATGAGTACCTGAATTCAACTTAAAAATTTTTGTAGGGGAAAACACCAAAATATCTTGTTAAAATGAGTAGTCTTTTATATTACATTTTTATTTTGCAAGAAAATAAATTATACAACTTAAAAAATAAAATTCAAAAATTAAGCAGTACATCAAAATAGTTCAGCTGGACTGCCATACAGAAACTACCACCATTCAAAATTGTACAGCATTATTATCTTGGTAGTGGCACACATTCAAAATTGTAAATACCATACGTAGATAGATATCACAACTCAGGAACTCAAGTTTGCTCAACACTCCAGACTACATATAGTGTATATGACAGGAAAGCTTTCATGTATTGTTTATTTCACAAATATGACCTCAAAGAATTACAAAGATAGCATCCCAGTCATTTAGATGAAAATAGAAAACAGTTTGAGTTTAAGATAGCAAATCTTTCTGTAAAACTATCAAATCTTTTGCCAATTGTGTTTTTAAAATTTGCACTTTACAGGATAATGGCATCCCAATGCAAATAAATGTAACATGTGAACATTCAAAACATTTATATTAAGTCTAAAAAGGTGAAAACAAGAAAGTCACATTTGTTTTGGAAATGCAATTGCATTACAGTCATAACAAATGAAAGACAGATGAGTAAAAACAGAAGCTAGGGACACCAACTGTGGAAAGAGGAAAATGGAAGACTTCAGAATTGAAACTGAGATCCTCATCAAGTTGTTGGGACAGAGAAAGATTTAAAAGTATTTCTTAATTAAACCCATAAAGAGTGATTTTCCCACCTCTTCTACAATAAATTTTATTCCATAGTTATTCACCGTGGCAGTGCGTGTGGCAACATGTTTTTCAGATGCAGCACCTCTTTAAGCTAGGTCTTTGGACATACATATTCATAGCTAAAAACTGCAGCTTTAAAAGTGCGTTGTTGCCATATTGCAATTGAAGAATAGTTCATTTTTATTTAGATGTGAACTCTACCCTCCCCCAAAGAACAGTTTACCCCAGGTATCTCCCTGTGCCCCAGATGATGCTAGTTTTAAGTGCATATTGGTGAAAGTGACCTGATGAAGGATGCTAAATGTGTTTCTGCATCTTTAACAAATTTGCTGGTGTGATTCGCAGATCTAATTAAAAAAAAAACCAAAACCCTACCCACATCCATTTCCAGTCTACGTTTAAAGAAAAATGACCACGTTATAGGCACATTACCCATTATATTTCCGCATCCCAGGTGTTGAGAAGTATATAGATAACAATATATTTAAAAACATAATCTAAATAAGTGGAGGGAAAATGCAGCTAATTAGCTTTCAGCAATCTATTGCTGTCTGCATACACTCAGACTTCTAAAACAGTCCTATCTGAGATACAATCTCTTAAATTAAATCAATGGCTTTGAAATGAGTATTCCCACCTTTTCAGTCACTTGTATGTGACAATTTCAAATCTGTTGTTCTCTGATTAAGGGATGGAAACTCTTATGTTGAAAAGAGGGTGCTCAGGCACTCTTCAGAGTTTTGGGCTCTCAATTTTCCCCCAATTATCCCAAGTGAGCATTTATTACTTATAATGTAAGTTACAAATACTGAAAATCTTGTAGCACAAAGTTTTTATTAGAATTTTGTCTTCTAATTTATAATATTCAAATAGTTTTTACTGGTTAACTACACAGAACAGCACTTGCTTTTGATTCTGAATAGCAACACCACAGGGCTAAAATAAAAGATGCAGTATTTTTAAACAGCATCCACTTTTGAGTATCGACAAAAGCATATAAGATGAGCTGTGGGATTTCAATTAATTTTAATTTGCCTGCTCTCAATTTCTCTCCATTTCTTGTTCTTGAAACCATCATTCCTGTAGATTTCTTATTCAAGAAGTATGTACTGTTCTCAGGCAATCACACTGGCACTTACATTAGTAATAAAGCATGCAGCCTGTTTAAGGGGACCAAAAGCCATCCTTGCAGTGAGTCTGCTTTTAAACTACTCATTTTACACTTTACAGCAACCATGCGAAAATAAAACTCTTCCTCTTATTTACTGGGAGGTTTTACTTTTTGAGTAAAGTTAATTGCATCCTCTTCCCCCTTTCAATCATCAAAAGAGATGAGACCTTTAGATGTTGTACTTGAATTGGTAAATTAAAAAAAAAAATTGCACAGTTGCCTGTGACATTTATTGAGTATTCATACAGAATTGAGTAAAGCTCAACTTACCTTTTGTCCCAAGACAGGCACTCTGCTCCAGTGATTCATGTTATCAGTTCAGTACATGCTGGGACATTTCAGAGTAGCAGAGAGTCAGGCATTGCCAAGAGACTACTTAAGATGATTGAAAAAAGAAGAGGTAACATTAAAAATGTTGAAATTCCTGATGTGTATTTGGCACTCTCTCTGCATACACTAAACAAGGTACATTCCCCCTTAACTTTTACCATTTTCTTACAGCTGTATTTCCCACCTCCTGCTGGATTCAAAAAAAAAAAAAAAAAAGTAGAGGGTTTGTTTTTTCATATAAAGACGTTGACTTTCTGGCAACAAAACAGTCAAATTTGATTAACCTTACAGGTATAAATAAAGTTACCCATGAGGAATTAATATAGAAATCTTCAAGTATTACTTTCTTTCTGGGAGAGTTGTGCATCAGTTACTCTTTAATGCATTCAGATTTATGTAGTCATATTTAAATATTTGGAATACAAATATTAAATGTACAAGGAAATACACTTAATATTTCTGTTCACTATAACAGACCAACCCATGAAAACTGTTTTTAGAGTGAAGTATCATTCAAGAATGCTTCATCTCTTCAAAAAGATTGTAGCAAATCATCTGTCCAAATAAGATAACAAATAATGTATATCCATTTGTTTACAGCAAACAATATAAAAACAATGATCTCCTGCTTAAGGAAAAATATCACCCACAAGTTGGAATTACTTTCATGTCACTTGTGTGTCAATTATTAAAATCCAGTTACTAGAYTGAAGCACTGCTCTAGCCAGCAGATTTTAACTGTAACAAATATATATCAGTTGTGAGGCATGTGTATGTGTCTCTCAAATGTTATTACATAAAAAGGATCAAAGGTGGACAGTACATTACTTTGCTGATCCAAAACACAAAGTGAAAGTGCTACTTCTAGTCCTAATCGCATTTTAAAAAACAAAAACAAAACAAAACTAATAGCAGTTCCTCAGTGCATGAATATTTGAGTATTTTTTTTCCTTGTGCAAGTACTGGTCATCTAAAAACCCAAACCTGTATTCTTCCTGGTGGGTGTAAATCAAATCTACTTTAAAAAGTTCACAATGGGCTCTTCATGAATGCAAGTTTCCCACAAAACAGCATGCTGTTAAAAGTGTGCAACATGAAGGGAATGCCATCATGCTAGCTGAATGAGATTGGCAAAATATAGTCCTCTTTAAGGTAAGGCAGGGATTTTAATATGTAACGAAAGTCAAAGCAAGTCCTTCTGCAGCATAAACTGTTGCAGCTATCTATCCAAGCACCCTTCCATTTGTGTTCTCAGCATCTTAGAGTCCTCAAATTATGCCATATATATGAAGGTGTTGATATCTGACTCATCTCTTCTGATATATTTGTGCTCTATAAGCCATTCAATTTGCTCTTTTATCATTTTCTTTTGCGGCAAGAACATGTTTTTCAATATTTCTACCAGTTCAGTCTGAAGCTGGGCATTAGTAATTTTCTTCCGCATTTTCATTATTTGGATGATAGCCTCCTGGTGGGGAACAACAACAACAAGAAGTTTCATAATTATATATACACACATGCGCACACACACACACATTTTGAAATATCTGACAGAAGTGACAAAGTGAACACAGGGGGCTCCTTGTAAGGCAAGACAGCAAAAAATTTGAATTTTTCTCAAAAATCAAATAGAAAAATTATCTTGCTATCAGGTAGTCTCAATACAACATGACACAGTAAATGCTGTGCATAAAAGAGGCTGCAATTAAAACAAGACAGGGCCAACTTCTACTCCTGCTTACGCATTTCTAAAAATGAGGGTCATCTTAACCCACTCGGGAGGGGGAGGGGGGGAAGGAACACCCAAAACCCACTCTAAATAGGATGCTTCACCTTTGTGAATCACAACCAGTTGCCCACTAGGGTACCACAGTAAAACTTTAAACATCAGAATAAAACAGGATAAAGATTGCTTGGGAGTTTCTATTCTCCCAGTCCCATAATACAAAAAAGAATAAAGAAAACTAATGCCAGGAATGCTGGAAAAATGCAAGAAGAAAACCTTTTACATGCAAGGTCAGACCACGGATTTCATCACCTCACAAGCTGCAGCCAAGAACTTGGCAAAACTCAAATCAAGGAAAACAGTGTAGCAAAGGTTAATTTAGGCTACCTTAAAAACATTCTTGAAATTATAAATCCATGTAGTATAATATAGCTTTGAATTTGAATGTGTCACTTCATTAGGTACAAAGCTACATTCTGTTGCTACATTTCTTAGCATAAGTAATTATGTTCAATGAACAGTTCAATGAACTGTTCTTACAAAGAGGTTGATGAACAAAGTAACAGACTGAAGCATTGGCAAGATGCAAGAACAACAGGATGACTCCAGTCACCAACTTTTGGAGATGAATCTGCAGTTAAATCTTATATCTAAATGTGTATCAGTCACTAAAATCTAACATTTATTCATGCTATAAGCAGAAGTCACCATCTCCAGGGGAATACTGTGGGAAATGCAACCTTAATGTCAAAACAGAATGTGGGAGTTCTCCTTTGGTAAGTGCGACCAGGCATTAATCCTGCTGAAAGGATGGCCAAGATGCTAAGTCAGGCAGTACGGTTTGCAATGTGACTGGCCTGAAATGTAATCCGAGTGATCAGAAAAGATCTGCAATTTGAAGAGAAGCTGTGAGTTTGAGACTCCATTGCAGGTGACAATCTCTGATGCCCAAACCCGTTGTTCTGAACCATCAGCTCAAAGATTTTACATGAAGTGTGACTCCAACCCAGAATATTCTACTCTCTTCATACAGAGCAGTCAAAAAGACCTCAAGATCAGTAATACTGTTTGTTCATCTTGGTGTCTCAAGTAAGTCAACTTAACCATCTGCTGCCACCCGCTAATGATTATGCCTTCACTTGCTTAGTACATGTTTCCTCCTCTTTACAAATCAAAAGATGTTGTATCAGAACAGGAGGCTGCTATCTACAAGTGTACACACACACACACACACAATCTGGTATCTGCAAAGGATCACAAGCATTCATTTCATACCTCAGCTTTCAAATGTGGACAGTATGTAATAGCAATAATATAAGACAGGAATTAAGGTAATTTTATATTCCCCTGTCAGTTTTACTTGCCTGGGTTCGCAATATTCTTAGCTGGACTATTCCTTCATTCTCCTCTTCTCGCATCCTCTCCGTTGTAAGTTGCAATCGACCAATCAAATTTATCTTGCCCCTTTTCTGAACTTTAGCATTTTTTCTGAAAAAGTTGTATTGTATAAAAATAAGCCATAAATACATTTTCAGTTAAGGAATTCCCATTAAACTTACATTAAAAGAGCACTGAGTACCATCTTATATCAGGTATTTATAGGCTATTAGTAGTACAGCAGTGAGGTAGCTGGCTGGTAAATCCAAATACAATGCCAGTTTCTCCCACCAATAAAACCCGAATATACCAGCATTTAAAACATCCATCAGCTGAAACTGACAGTGTCCAAAACTGGAAAGTAACCAGTAACATTTTAAAGAAGAAATTTCTAGAGAAATATATTTCAGTTTATATAAAACCAGGGTTCTGTAAAGGAGCTTTTACAAGTAATTTCAGGAAATGGAACTAGTTCATTTTTCAATCAAAAGAAATGGCTATCATAAAAACAGGAGAAAAACAGGTAAATATAGCAAAAATCTGATGCCATTCTTCACCCACAAATTTGCTGTACAGCCTGTCTCTTCTGTTATGTCCTGTCATCATTTCTCAAAGTTTATGATCCTGATAAGAAGAAACATCATGGGCCCTGGGCAAGAAACTGCGCACCAGGAGCAGCAGATTTGGCACCTCTCTCTCCACAGATCCAGATGTCCAGGCGCTAGTAAAAATGAGGCCCAGAATCTGAGATTAATAGCAAGGAGCCAGTTCTAATCACAGTTATTCACAATAAAGAGAGGCAAAATCAAAGTAAAACGCATTAAACAGTATATACCATTTAGATGTTCTCTCTATATACTATCTTACGTTCTGAAGGATTCCAAAGCACCAGGAAGAGAGTATTGCAATTTTCACTGAAATAAAGATGTGCCTCTCTAGTTGAAATCACAGCGACAAGGCACCATAATATTAAGCAGTTTCACTTTCTGTTTAAACTTATCACTCTGTTTTTGAAGCAGCTGGGGAGGTGGAAATATCAATACGGTAGCAATGTTCTGCTTACATGCTGTTCTTCCTATATGAAATCTCATAGGCTCATTAGTAACAGCAAGATCACAAAGCCTCATATTTTGTACCTCATCCATACATGTTTAATAAAATTTAACTCCACAGAAATCAGAACCATAGAAACACTCATCTGAAGGGGCCCCTGGATGTCATCTAGTCCAACCACCTACTTGAAGCACAATGCAACCAAAACTCAAGTGAAAATCAGGGCAGCCAAGGGTCTGTCTAGCTGAATCTTGAAAATTTCCAAAGATGAAGGTTAACTTAAAGTGAATTCCTTTAATTCTAAAATAGTACATTTTATTTTCATTTTCAAACATCATCTTACATTAAACTGAACTCCTGGTTCACCGAGAAGAGGGTTCCTTCTGTAAAGTCTTTGGGTGAATTGACTTGAGGTTCATACAATAAAACCTGACGTTTCAGCTTTGGAAATGCTACAAGAGACTACAGAGAAAAGGGGGAAAAAAGAATGAAAATAAAACACCAGACTTTCTAAATGGAACCAATAACTATTTAAGAACATAGTTCCCTGCTGGGTGGACTGTGGACTATGTAACTACATAGTCTTGTTTGGAGCTGCTGGAGGGCAACATGAAGATACCAGTAAAATCACAGACGGGACAGTTTACCATGTCACTTTTTGAAACGAGTTAGCATAAACAAGATCATACAGAAGAAGTAAAATGCATGAACTCACACCTAAAGAGGTAACTTCTGGTGTTCAGTCTGCTTTACTTGACCAGTCTCATTATTCTTAAGCCAAATAATTAAAAGATAAAGCAAACAAGTTATTTTTAAGCAACATACATTTAGCAGGTACCACTGAGTTCCTAGAATTAGACCAGTCCCACTCCACAAACCACAATCATAACTGTGTGCTTAGGCAGTATATGGTCAGAAAGATCTTGCTGTTTCCAAAAGCTAAGTTAGGTAATTCTGGGAAGAGAGAACACAACGTAAAGGCTGCATGTACTCAACAGTAGTGCAGGGAGCCAGCATTACAACTGATTAATTAGTAGAAAAGGTGTTCACACTTCAGTTTCAAAAAGTTATCTGATAGTGCTTTAAAAATATGAAGCCAGTACTTCAGAGTTAAAAAAAAAAAAAAAAAAAAAAAAAAAAAAAAACAACTAGAAGAAATCTGTCTCAAGGGAAAGGGAAATACCCATAAAGTCCTCCTAAGTTCTGCATCAGGGAGTTCAGTTGCCAGTTTAAGATTTTCAAAGCTGATCTTCTCTCTGGGTCTTTGGTTCCACGCAAACAGCACAGCTAGCTGAAATGTTGTTACCTCCAAGTCATACTGGCCAACCTCATTCTTAAAAGTTATCTGTGAATATAAAGACAGAATTTTGCTTATAAGACTTTCTGGAACACCAGCTTTCTTGCTGTTATAAAGACACAGAAAGTACAGACATTAAAACAGACATAATAAAAACTATAAACTTACAATTCCATTGGACATGAGGTGATGCCAGTGCAGTTTTCTACCACTGTGATTCTTTTTATAAAACTCCTCAACTTCTGGGATGAGATCTTCTAATTCCGTGGGCAGTGAGACAAACACTTTTTCAGAACTTCGAGACCAGGCACCAGCGTTTAAAATTTTAATATTCACAGAGTCAGCTGTAAGACAACATGGGATCATATGACTCTCCAGGTATAACAGATAAACAAATGTATTTTTCTACTTTAAATAAGATTAAAGAGGACTGAATCTTCAGAAAGCAGCATGGTGTCTATCTATTTACATTAGCCTACTCTATTTATCCACTGCTGACTTTCTGCCAGCAATATCGACCAAAATCTCAGCTTTTTTGCTGGCTTCTGCAGAGCTCCCTAAACCCTGATGCTACCTTATTGCTGTTGCTTGTATGCACTGTTCAAGGGGTTTCCAGCAGTGGAAAAATCTAGATGTTTCCCAGCCTCTCTCAGTGAAATTTAATCTCAGATACATGATTTGAGCTCTTAGTAGTGTGCATCCAGCCTTCCTGCTGGTAGATAAAGGAGGAGCACAGCATGAAGCACTCATGAAGAATGATGAGGGCATAAAAAAGGGGTAGTTAAGGCATTCACCTGGTTGAGGATCAAGCCTCTGTTTGGAATTTAACTACAAGAGTAGGGAGTTTATATCTACAAGATTGCTCATGAGGGAAAAAAAACCAAGTAACTTAAAAAAGTGATATAGCTCAAGTGTCAATTGTAAGAGGAGTACAGAGTACAGACACTTCAAACCTAAGGGTAACAAAATCCTGACTACATTCAATCTGGTATAATTTTTAACTCAAGAATCAGCAGAATTATTTTTCCATCAAGAGAAATGAAAAATAGCAAATCATTTGAAAACAATACCTGGTAGAGCAAGTTTATTGTTTTTGTGCATTTCTTTGAAGGCCTGGTTCAAGTCTTCAGATACTTTGATATCCTGGAACATTCTAGCCAACTTATTTACATAGTCTGCTGGCATACCTACTTCCTGTAAAAATAAACAGGACACGGAACTATAACATAGACATCTAAGGACAAAACCCTTTAGTTTTAAAATAATAAATTCAAAAAATTAACAACAGTAGCGAAGTACATAGTTATCATCAATTTATAATAACGAACTGCAATGCTGGAAAAAGTTTTTTTTTTTTTTTTGGCATGGATTACAAGTAGTTACCCTTAAGGACATATGATGATTCTCTAAAAGAAATCCAGGTGCTTAAGAACATACGCAAGCATTATGGTACCAATGAATTCTGAGATTTGAAGGAATGTTTATGGCGTGTAAATCATATTCTAATTTATATAAAATTTCAATTAGTCTGATCACAAGTCTCAAATGTATATACAGACCTAAAAAACAAGTCAAATGCATGGTGGTCATTTGCACGTAATTATCTGAAGGCTTCAAATATTCCATATGTGAAATATCTTAAAATCTGTAACTACCACTAATAGGGTCAAAATTTCTCTTAGAAAAGAGCTAAGCTGTTTTACTTTTCCAAAAGTTTTGCAATAATAAGGAAGCATAAGGTGGCCTATGTGGGTTTTAATTTAAAATAGAACTCACCTAAGCAAGAAGGATATCTAAGTTCAGGAATGAGAATTAATACTGCAAGCAACAGGAAGGAGCAAATAAAGCAAAACATTAGGCTACTTACTCTGAGCCATTCCACCATGTTCTCCTCAATTTCACTATCAGCTGATATATCTAATATCAGGCGTCTTGTCAAGTGAGCTTTGTGATACCGCATGAAAACATCTTTATTTTGTACATATTTAAGTACCAAAAGCTGCCAAAAGAAGTAGAATTTAATATATTTGTTTGAACTGTTAATCAGACAAGTCTTTCCATGATGATCTAATAACACTACGGACTATGAAGCAGAAAAAGGCTACCTGAAATTGCCTTAAAAGATACTATCATACTATCGCAGGTTACAACTATGAATCTTTTATAACATCATATCTCCCATTTTTTCATTTGTCAGCCATTGAGGAATCTCTCTTAAATCAGAAGGCATTAAACACTGGTATATAAAAATCTCCTATATAATTTTCTAGACTAGAATGTATGATGTGTAGTTACTGTAATGAGCTACACAGTTTGATATTGGCAACAAATTAGCATATTAATTTTGTGAACTGACAACACAGACATGAAACACTGCATGGTTTACAACTTATACAGACACACTTCATTATATAACAAATTCTCCTCCCCATTATTACACCCTGCATAACTTGTTTTCAAGATCAAGGCACTAAACTGCTTCCAGAAATACGACAACCAAATTTATTCGTCAGAACAATTAAGAAGTAGAAAGCAAGAACATACCACTTCTTTAAGCTTTGCTTCAATTTCTTCAGAGGTTAGTTTTTTGCTTAGTGGTGTTTTTCTTAGCAACATATCACAGTAATTAGCAAGAAGCTCAGGGCATTTGGATTCAGGCTGTGTTTTCAGTCCAACACTAAATAAAACAATAACAACAACAACATATCTTCAAATTGAAGAGAATCCTTCTATACTGGAATTGTCACACTTAACAAGACAGACCACCCTTTCCCCGTCCACTTGGCAAGAATCCTAGCAATGAATTCATACCCTTGTTAAACTAATGAACAGTTAGGGAAAATTCCCTTTTCCTCTTCAAATAGTAAATACTACCAACCATTTTTAGACAGCTTCTACAGCTTGAGCATTTCAACTGCTTTTAATTTTAGAACTCTTAACTATGCAGGATTACTTTCAAACTGTACTTTGAAATGAGACACAAAACACCCCAACRAAGTATTGCCTAGCAATAAGTATTCCAGTAAAGAATTACCAAATACTGCAGTGAAATCCGTTTCGCTCATCTAGTCAGTACCCCCTACTGACAACTGTCAAGAAGCAACCTCATGCACTGCATTTTGCAGATGGCAAAGTCAGACACACATATCAGGCAGTAATGGGATCAAATTATTTTACAGTAGGTGGAAACAGCAGGCTGACAGCTTGGAGATTAAAAAAGAGATTAAAATTGAACAAGAAGATGCTATAGTAGTTAAACTGCAGTTCTTCGAAACGTGCGCAAAGAGCACAAGGTGGCATTCGGAACCTCTGTCCAGGTGTTGACTAAACTAGTGCCAGGGATCAATCCCTGCTCCTTAAGTTACGTAGTACCAATTTGATTGCTTGTCTTGAATTGTTAGGGCCAGCTCTCTCTGTAACAGATTCTCTTGGACAGATACACTTGAATGGGCCCAAAACAGAGACAGCATGCAAGCTAACAGGTAAGCCATGGGGGCACGTGGGGATCCAGCGCTCCTGCTCATTCTCTCACCCTCTCTCATCAGCTAGCACAGACGGTGCTAAAACTCTTCAGATAACTCATCCTTTCTAGTTCATAAAGTAGCTCATAGGCTGGTGTCCATTGCCTTCCTTAAGGCCATTTGAAGTAAGAGTAGATCAATGGCCTTGGTAATTACAAGACAGAATTCTTACTTAAGCAATGTGTTCTTTCGTATTTCTGAACAGGTGTCTTCAGGATCCTGACAGTACACAAGAATTACCAAGTTCCATATTCTTAAGCTAAACTTAATGGCACAAATTAGATGGGATAAAGTTTCCGTTCAATAAAAAACAGATTACATGAGTAGGTAACTCAAAGAAGCTTGAGAAGAACAATAAACAGAAGACTATCGCCATCATGGTGGTAAGAAAGAAACTTAGAAAATTCAGTTTTTTTTGGGGGGGGGGGAACCAAAGCAAACCCCCCAAATCTAAAATACGTCATTAGACAGATTTAGTTTCCAAGGAGTGAAACACAGTTTTAGTGAGGTATTGGTTTGGATGTTCCCACAGGAAATTAAACCATTAGCCGAGACCTAAAATAACCTTCTCTACCTTGCCTATGACTATACAAAGAGTACAAATCAGGGATAGACCTTTGTGAAGGTGTTTGTCCAATAATATGAAGACAGCAAGGCTTACCATTACTCCAAAACCAAACATAAAATAAGAACCAAAATGCTAAACAGATTTTTATATCCCCCTCCTCTCCAAACACACACACACACAAACTCACGGATGCTAAATACTAAAATCCCACAGATGCAGTTTCACGCTTTTCCCCAGAGAAAGAGCATAAATAAGGAACTTCCAGGTAATGATGATTACCTATCCTGAAAAAAGAGCCAGGTGATAAACCTGAAATAAGAAAAATATAGCCTTTACCCATACCAACAAATGGTGTAGAGAATCATTTTAATTTGTTCAGCTCTCTTGTAAGAAAACATATCTATTTTATCTGAGGCTATTGGAGAACTTAGATTAGCTTACCACAGATTGCACAGAGTTGTACATACTATGTTGACATTCCATAAAACAGACAACGTACCCTGAACCCAGCCTACTGCCTACAAAATTTAATCTTCTAAATAAGAATCCTAGAAAATGAATTAACAGCATCTCTGAAACTCAGGTTGGTGTTTTCTTAGAAATCTCAAGGATGAAACCATAGCAACTCTATCACATAACTACTCGTGCCCTAACCAGTGTGAGATCACTTTAGACCTAACAATAACTGCCTTATCAGCTGCAACTTTCACCAGCGATTATAGTTTGGAACCGATGCACTGTTACTGAGATTTGTTCTGATCATAAGTCACATCTATTATTAGATTACTGTATCTACAGTAAATTCCCAGTTCAAATTATTCCATTCTTGTCTTTACCTTATTTGCTGGGTCTTGTTACTGTGTCACAGAATCAATGTGAGGCAAATAAAAGAGTATCCAGCCATACAGCAAGAGATGACAACTCTTTAATCCCCTTTCATCATATAATAAAAATGTTTTTGAGAAAAGTAGTATTTGTTTTCCTATTTTGGGGGACTGAAAATATTCAGTACTTGTTCACTGTTAGGGGAAAAATTTCCATCCCAAAATAGCGGACTGGCGACTACATTGTATCTATAATACAGGGTGGCAAGAGTTTCGCTGTTAATGCAATGTTCGACAGTAGATTCTCCACATGATTATTTAAGTGGCATTTTCATGAAAGATAGCGAAACAAAACAACTAGTTCCACTACCTGAAGATCTACCGACACATCACTTGTACTTGTACACATTTTCTATGTGGAAAAGCATTCAGGGAACAGATGCAGACATAATTAAGCCTTCTACTATGCCTCTGGTACCTTGGGCACAAACCAGCATGTGCTGTGGCCTGTCCAGAGCTAAGCATCCATCAGTTAGATGCCCAGTGCGCAGCAGCTGGACAGCCTGACTCTTTTCCCAAGAAGACACCGGTCCTTTCAGTCTACTATTTTTTCCACCCCTTTCACCTACTTTGTTCTTATTTTTCACAAAAGGTGTAGAAATTTGAGACACACACCCTTCAGCCAATTGCAATATAATTCGACAAACTGGTTTAGAAGTTCTTGGAAGGGGAAGCTGACAGCCCAACTACATAAGCTTTGTTGCTGTAGTAAGTCAGACCACAAATTATACATAAGCAATCCAGTTATATAAACATATACAGATTCCTACTCAAGTGGCACATCACATGCTAAATTAACAGTTTTAATTAACTGACTGCTAACTCCTTTTGGCTGAGTTATCAAAGTGGCTACCTTAAGCTTTTTTTTTTTTTTGAGGGAAAAGTGTAAAAAAAAAAAAAAAAAAAAAAAGTCATACAAGTTAACCTAATCTTCTACTGAAAGCTGTTTAAACTAACCCAGTTGATCCTGCACTGAAGCAAAACTGTTGTGCCCACAAAGGTCACTCTCACAGCTCACACAGAGATCACAGCCTCAGTTTTCCCCAGAATTTTTACTCAAGTTTCAGCAGAGTTGCACTGCTCAGTTATTTGGAAACAATAATTCTGGAAGGCATTATTTAGTTCAGCTAACAAAGTGACTCATTATAAAAGTAACAGATCCCAATTACAGCAAATAAATTCGAGTTTACATAGGCTACATTATCGACCTCCTGTCATGGGAAGGGTGTTTTAACAGAGTTTCATAAGCAATGACAAATTGCATTATGCAAGGAATTCAAAGCACTTAAATACACTGTGTTACTTTTTAAAGAGACATTTAAAATGGAAGCTTGATCTTTAACAATTTAAAAAACTTGATTCACATTCAAGTTTATATGGCTTACCCCTTTTGCTTCAGTGGCAATTCAAGTTTAAATATTGTAGCATCATTCACAACTGCTTTGTATGCCTAAGATAAACAATTAAAAGTTATTAGTGCTTCACTCAACTTCTCTCTTCAAAGTACGAAATTACAGAGATTTCATTTCCCTTTTTTAGATGACTGTAGCACAGCACTGCATTACAAATTCATCTACTTCATTTATTAGCCCAAAGTTTATGGATTTGATTTTCAGCATAAGAGTTCAAATCCTAAGACTCAATTTTTCATTAACTGATGCTTTACATTTCCATCTTTTCCATTAACATACTACTTCCCTTTAAGCAGCAACCTTGTAGAGGACTGCATGGAACAGACTGTGTATCTGAAGTCATGGTATTACACCCAGATATATAGTAAATTCTAAACATAAATCTATTGTTGAATCAGACGATAAAACTTAAGCTGCTCAACACAAAGATAGCCTTCTGAGGTGCTGCACAACATTAGAAATCTGAAAACAAATGCAGTTTTATAAGCTAGTACAATACAAATTAAAACAAAAGGTTATCAATTGGTAGTAAGTTTTACTGATGTTTTAGTCTAGTTTAGTTATTAAGCAGTTTCCAGATTTAAAAACTAATGTGCACAAGGATTTCAGAGACATCATAATATGAGTTTCCACAGTTCTTAAAAAGCTGAAAACAAAAGATCAGCAGAAACATACCTTATCTCTTGCAGTAAGAAATCTTGGATCATCTTGGAAAGCTTCTTTAACCAACTTACTAAATCGATTAAATAATGTAAGCAATTGCTCTACATATTTCTCAGAATCCTAAAGAGGCAAAAATCAAAATAATAAATAAATAATAATAAAAACAGTAATAAAAAATAGGCTTCATAGCAGTTAGTGTGAGCTTACATACCAATCTCAAACCTGTAATAAGGTAGTGTCCTAAACCTGCATAACTATGAATGAGCATTTTAACTTTATTCTCTGTACTGAAGAGTTTTACAATGCATAAGTCTCAACACAGACTTTCAGGAAAGTTTTCTACATCAAAAAAATAGCACATATGCAAGCTTTTGAAAATTGTTTAACTACAAAATGAATAAAAGTTTTCAAGGACCAATAAAAGGCACATCCTAACTGGTGTAGATACTCAGTTCTCCTAGATCAAGAGGGAAAGACAATAAATAGCTGAAAAGGAACAGTGGGAAAAAAATCTTTCATAAATTTCCACACTGAACAGTCATTCTTAGATTGAAAGCAAAGCTTGAATTTCATCAAGAAGTTAAAACTAAGTAAATTAATTATGACCTTTTAATTAAGATACTAATACAATACTATCCTATTCCCATAACCTCATGCATTTATAAGCTTTTCTTTATTACAAGTTGGATTCACTTTTTGAAGCAACACAATTGAAAATATAAGGAAAAAAATTCTCCTCTGGACTTTTCAAATTTTGATAGCTGGAAAGTTTTAAGTTTTTAAAAATTATTTATTTTTACATGTGATATGTCCCCTAAATAGAGCTAACATTTCAAAAGCTTTGCTTTTTTTTTTAAAAAAAAAAAAAAGCAGAACACTTACAGTAGTAATAGTTTCAGCAGCTGCTACCATATCTGCAAGTCCAGCACTAACAATATGTTCTTCCAAGTCTTTTAACATGGGCTCTATTCCATTCGGAACTTTATCCATCAACGAAAACATTAAATGCAATTCTGAAAGATACAAATACTGATAAAGCCACCAGTCAAAGACCTGTGTAAAAACAAAAATTAAACAAACAAACAAAAAACCCACTGCCTTTCCACTAAGAACATCTCAAGTGGGATACAGAATATGTAAGGAACAAATAATCCAATTTATCCCTGTATAAGAAAAATGTTTTGAAGATGTAATTCTGGTCACACAAGGAGATTCTTCTGAAAGGAAGACAGACATTTATTGTAGTATTATATGCATAAACAAGTAATATCCTACAAGCTTGAAAAAAGAAGTCAATGGCAATTGGATTAAGTACAATTGCCTCAATAACCCTGGCAAAAATGGATTTCTTTCAGTTGGAAGCCTATGGGAGTTTAAGCATGAAATCGTATATATTCAAGATTTTGCTTTTAAGACTAAGACTGAACAGACTTCTCCCTGTGTATTTTACAATACCATCTACAATATTTTGCTTTAATTAAAAGCATGCCAAATTCTAATGTTGTCATAACTGACTAAGGCAAATAGCATTTTTTTTCTTTATGTTTTTGCAAAGAGTCTAAATCTCCTGAAAATTACCAGTTCAACAACCATAAAAACTGATATGGTTTATTTGTCTACATTTTGGGAAGGTATTTCAACACCAAGGGAAAAAAAAAAAAAAAAAAAAGAGTGTGTTGAAATATCAATACTCATCTCTGCAAGGTTGGTCATATAGGAACATCTGGATTAAGGCCACCAGATAATTTTAGAGAGACCACAGAGATTTGGATTAAATTTAGCTAATAACTTCTCTTAATGAAGTAGAACAAGCTGATCATGGACTCTTGTTCTTTTTTTGATAGAGGGGAAAAAAAAAAATCTGTTTTGTTTCTCAATGCTGCACCTACAGTGAAAGGGGACAAAAGCCAGAGGTCCCGTCTTATTAGTTTTCTCTTCTGCAATAATTCTGTCAGCAACATTTACGATATCCTATCACCACAGGAGATGAAGTTTACATTAGCAAATTCTGTATCCCAACAACTGCTGCAGGGCCAAATGGAAAAAACAATGTACAGGAAGGACAAAATCCTGTTACAATGTAAGAGTGCAAATGAAAGAATGAAAACTACCAACAACCTTCAAGGAAAACTTACAGTGCAACTACAGACAACTCATAATGGGCTAAATAATAGGATTTCAGAAACGAGAAAATATCTGGCGTCAGAGGTATGCCAGCAACTTCTCGATGCACCCACTTAGGTACACTGTAAGTGATGCAGCACTGTTTTACACAGTATAAATCCAAAAAGCTCCCTCAACTTTACTGTATTTTTTCATCTGTACTTTAAAAAGTGTGTGCGGGGTGGAAATGGATTAAAAAGGGTTGGGGGAGGGGAATAAAAGATATAGAAGGTACTACACCTGTTTCTGCAAGCTATTGATGACATGAATAATCCAGAGTGGAAAAAAAATTTAAAAAAATCCAGTGACCTCTCCTAATAAACAGGGGCAGATAAAAATTTCAGATGCTTCCCTAAAACTGTAGGAACCTGAAAAAACAGATTCTCCAAAGACAGATTTCAAGTTAAAAACATAAAAGGAACATTTCACTGAATTTCTGTCAGAAAACATTATGAAACTGAGAAGTAAAGAAATCTGTATCGTAGATGTTTGGGAAATTTAACAGGTGTCATTTCATACTTATACAAGTGAGTTTACTTTTAATTTCTGTTGTGAATTTCAAGAATAAAATTTAGGCCTCCCATCCCCAATACTGTAGGCAAACAGAAAGGCGCTAAGCCAATTCTGATGAGTGTCTGCAAGTTATGACATCTTCGATGGCTTTTAGGTAAAAACCATTATGCTTTTCTTTGTCTGTAGGGCACGTAAGTATTAAATACTTTTTGTAACTGAACATTTTACAGTAGTACCCAGCACTCAAAAAAACCAAAATACAAAAAAACCCCATAGCTCTTATGTCAGTTATTTTACAATAAAGAAGAAATTGCAAAATTCCTTGAAATGATTAATGCTGAAGACTCATGCGCAAGTGAAGTACAACAGAGGATACTATCAGATGTATTCAAGCAGAGGATACTATCAGATGTATACATCACTACATATAGTTGCAGTCTTTAAATAAATCTTTAACCATTCCCCACGTGCATCCTTAACATTTTAACATCCTTTTAACATTTTAAACAGCACAGATAAGCATAGACAAAAAAGACTGGAAAGAGATGCTCGCATTCTTATAGATCAAATATAAACAGAAGTATCTTACAACCGAGCAACAGCACGGGGGCAAGGCAACCATGAGGAAAGAGAGGACTTCATAAGTTTCTGAAGAAGGATGCTTCAGATGCTATAGATGAATCCTTCCGAAGCTCTGCATTTGTATAAGCCTCCCGCACTCTTACGAAGGCTGAAACCTATACTCATATGAAGTTTGGTGGCGTTCTAGATTTAGCTCTGGACTACCGCCAGAAATCATGCTTCTAGACAAACAGATAAGTATGACATAGCTTTGAGGTCAAATATTTTCTGAAATCCTAGCTTTAGGAGTACCTTTTCTAGGTGTTTGAAAGCCATAAATTCCAAATATCACATCTGTATAGAAATGAAAACTTCACACAGACAATATTAATAAATAATCATTGGCTACAGGATACTGAGCCTTCAAAAAATAATTACACTATTCCCCTTCTCCCTGCCCCCCCATTTCCCTACTTGAATTACAACATTTTAACGACTTATCTAGTTTGGCTTATCATACAGAACCAACACAAGACTTCTGAACCACACTAACCTCTCAACTTCTCGGAACAAAGTGACAAAGCCTTTTGAAAACCTTAAAAAGGCATGCAATATTAAGGTTCAATACTCACAGTCACATACTGGTTATAAAAACAGATGAAAAAAACTTGTAGAGATATTTTATTCATTGACCTATCGTTACCACACCAGTAATCAGAACAAAAAAAGTCTCTCTGCTTTTCAGGAAAATATCTTGGAAAAGTGATGCTTCACTTTTTTTTGGAGGGGGGAAGGGGAGAGAAAAAAAGGGGAGGTGTTTGTAATTGAACAACACAAGTAAAAAGTGACACATATGCAACATTTATCAGCCATCGACTTTAGAAAAAACAAATTGTAGCAAAAAAGAAAGAAAACAGATCATAAAATATTCTTGTCTTTCAAGAAAGATGAGAGCTATCCAGTCATTCCAATTAGGGTACTGTGGGTACAGATTTCAGAAGTGATAGTAAAAAACAAACAAACAAACCAACCAACCACACAACTAACCAATGATGGTCATTTTTGTGGGATAAAATGGCCCACATGCAGTAACATTTTATCTATGAAACACTGCCAGCATCTATTAAGAACAGTAATTTGATATATCTACCAACAAATCTATTTTTATGCTGTTGATGCTGAGTTCATCCTGCACTGTTCTTGAAGCTTCACTTACTTTCTGTTTCATTTCGTTTGATCATGCCTTGGCATTCAGCTAAAATAGTCTCTTTAAAAGATGTCACCAGGGCATTGACGCAGCACTCCATTAGCTGAAATGTATTAAACACAGAATTAGCTCATTTAGCCATCCGAACTCCAGCGTTTATTCTGTCTCAATTTTGCTGTGACACAAGATCTAGCCTGTTCTCATCAACTATGCTGTATAAAATAATCCTGATATGGCAATACTTGATTCATAAAATTGTAGTTTGAAGAAAGTCTATACAGCTCATCATATTTCTTTAAAATGTGTAGGTTAGTAAATGTGGTAAACTCTTCAAAACCAGTAATCAGCTTAATATTTCTGTAGCCTCTTTTTGTCAAGGGAGCTGTCACTTTTGGAACATTAACTACCCTACTTAGTTTCCAAGTATATATTCGAGAGCTAAGAATAGTTCTTATTCCAGCATACCCTATTTGGACCAGGCTGGTTGGCTTGAACAGGAAACTAAGGCTGGATCTAGCACAGAAACTGCTTGTTCAGGTCAGAACCATCTGTTTTGTCAGCCCCTTTACACAGGTTACAATTTATAATTGTGCAAAGTGAATAATTTACAACTTAACACAAGACATAAAATAAATTCTAATCAACTACAGTCAGTTCAGATTTAGAGGTATTTATTTAAAACAACCCGTATTTTGGACTAATTCCAACACAGATGATTGTGAACTACTCACTGAAGTTAAATCTTCCTCTAGCCTGAACTGTATAAAATATTGCTCGGGGGGGGGGGNAATCTTCTGTACTAAATGGCCATGTTTCAGTCTAGGAAAGGGGGGAGTCTAGAACAGTTCTAATGAAGTTTCCATTTCTCCTTCTGATTGCAATAACCAATAACTCTTTCAGACACTCTAAATTAGCACCAAGAAACCCTTTACCTACTAGGTTGGTCTGTAAATCTTACCGGACTCAAAATGAAAGAATAAAAATCAACCTGAATAAAAACCTGACCTTAAAGCTGAACTTTTAATCTGCTTTTACAATTAAAACATCTGTAGAAATTTTAAGTTACCAGACTGGAAAGTAATATAGATTTTTGCAGAAAAAATATAGTGGATAGTTTAAAAACATAATATAAATACAGTTTCATATCAATTTACTGCAATCAAATAACACTAACACAGAAAATGATCAAAACTGCAATTCAAGAAAGCTATGTAAATACATAACRTTTTTCTACACTATCATACTTACTGCTTCTACAGAGTTACATTCACGCCTTGTTTCTAAATATCGTAGTGCTCTTTTCTCTTCTTCTTTTAGTTTAGCATCTGCCTGTGCAAAGGTAGAACAGCAATCACTTTAAGAACTAACACTTGCAGAACAAAATTCTGACAGTATTTTTACTTACATATTTCATATAATTCTGTACACCATTTTGTTGTAAATAAGAGGGAGCTTGTGTTCTATAAAATCTCTCTGTTGAATCCAAATATGCCTTTTCAAAGTTATCCCGATAAATTTGAAGTTTATCTTCAGGATTAGAACAAAGGTTAACTGCAAAAAAGAAAGTCCAAACTTAGACTCAAGTCCTGAAAACTTATGTGGCTAATAATAAGCAAATCTCTCTCATTAAAGTGAGTTTTGTATTAAAAGATCACATTGAGCAACTTAAAGCATCCTACAAGTGTACTCTGAAACCAAAAAACTATCCAATATTGGCCAGTCTTTGCTCCAAAAAAGATTTTAGATTAACTATAGGGACCTGGAAAGAACTGTATAGATATCTCCAGAGTTTTGGTAACCAAAAAAAAAAAAAAAAAAAAAAAAAAAAAAAAAAAAAAAAAAAAAAAAAAAAAAAAAAAAAAAAAAAAAAAAAAAAAAAAAAAAAAAAAGCTCAGCACAATGCCTAAGAAAGCAAAAGCTTCTCCGTGTCATTCAGTAATCCAGCTTTCTTGGACATGTTCTTTATTTTAGACATTTTTTCTATACTTGGGATTTTTCCTGTTCTTTACAAGAATTACAATTACAAATGGAGACAGTAAGTTTATTGTATTTGCTACCCAGCAATGCTTTGCACCTTTAGGGAAAAAAACCCTCCACCTTGCTCTCAACTGTTACAAAAAAAATCCAGAAAACCAATAAAATAAGCCCTAGAATGGAATATGCTTTAAAACATTTAGAATTAGTCATCTGGAAATCCACCTAAGAGAGTATTAGCCACAAATTTAATTTAACAGGCTGCAGAGTTTAAAAAAAAAAAAAAGGGGGGGGTGGGGGGGCAGAAAACCAGTGAAGCGTCATAGAAGTTCCAGATATATGGATCTATCTTCTGCAAAGAAGAAAAAGACTTGAAGTCTTAGATGTAGGCTGTTTAGCGTTCCGTCTTCAAACTGTCTGAAGAATCAGAGACAGTACCATACGGAGCACAGCCAGAAGATGACTTCTGCAACCATAAAAGGTCAAGAAGATGGCTGCTCTTTGAAAACACTGATTTTGCAGAAACTGACATGTAGCAAAATCATTCCCAAGTTAAAGATATTTTACAATAGAATTTAAGTGGCATCACGTATCAACAAAATCAATACAAAATGATGAGATAATTATTCCAACCCTACCACCCCAATTGTTAACTTGTATGATGAAAGTTCATTTGCTTAAGTGAGGAGGCAACTGAGATCTGTCTGTGCAAGACATACCGTATGATTCTCGAACTCCAATAACAAGTTGAGAGTCGAAAGCTTCTCCTAGTCTTTCAGCATGAACTAACTTCATTGCACTGTCCTGAAGTCTATTTTTTATATTTGAAAATATGGATTCATTCCATGTATCTAGCATGAGCTACATAACAGGAAGAAAAAAAAAATCCTGTCAGAAAGGGATATGCAGATCTAAGTTTGTGCTAATGAAATACAAGAGATCAGAAATAGAAATCAAGCAATTTATAATGTAATTTTCAAGTTATATGCAACAGTTTAATTATCTTAGAATCTGATCTTGTTCTAACTGACATGTAATAGAAGTAATATTCAGCTTATATTCTAAGTTTACTTTATGTAACTGGACAGCTAGGGAAAGCAGTCACTGTTTGATTCAGATATTATTTCCACCATTCTGTATTATTTCTACAGTTCTTGATAAAGAGTCAAGTAACATTTCCAGCAACAGAATTTGCGAGGAGTTGCAATACCAGGGAGTACTTTGGAACCAAACATCCAAATACAGTTCACCATTTAGCAGGCTCTGTCTTAAATAAAATAACTTAATTAACACAAAACAGTTGTGTAAAGAAATAAATCTGTGTTTTTGGATTGCATTAATGTAATATGAAAGTTTAATGTACAAGTAATGCAAATATAATTGTTAAGGAACTCTGGACCTAAGTATTGCCAAGTTTTAAAACTACTTACAGAGGCCTCCAACAAAATAATCACTTTAAAAGGATCATTTCATATTCCATTGTGTGATTTTTGAATGATTGCTACTAACATTTCTGCAAAAAGTGTTACACCCGATCATCAGACCCAATGTGCTGCAGCTGAGCAACACTAAAAACTCACCAGCAAGCCAAACTTATGCCCACCTAAGTTCCACCAGCTGTTCAGTAATAAATACTCTAAGCACACTACGTTTGTTAAAGTCTTAATTTTCTCTTTTGAATTCAACTTACAATAGACCTTTCCCCCACCTTAAACCCTGGAGCTCCTTCTTCCTATATGTCACTGAATACCTAAAGAAATTGTGACAAAGTTTAAAAGATCAGTTTTAAAATTTTCTATCAACCCCATGTCATTTCAGTGTTTAAGAGAGCTCAATTTACAATAGCTTCAAGCTTGATAGCAACTGCTACAAATGCAAGTTAAGGATGCCAATTTTCAGTCTAGAATTCCAGGCCTGCTTTCCACTGCCAGTGTAAAATTCACAAATTCAAACTTTATTTCACTATTGTGAAACAAGCTTAGAAAGATTTGACACAGTTGCATGACAAACAACAGTAAACGTTATATGTATTTGTTCCATTCTTGCTTTGCACATTGTAGATTTTAACCCAACAAGTACCTGCTAAAAGTCAGATATCCATTTGGGAGAGTTAAAAAGTTTACCATCCTTCACTCTGAATTTTACCACAACCGTATCTTAATTTCACCTGATCTCCATTTCTGACACTGGAGTCATGTAACTCTCTTCCATAAGTGGAAGGAAAATACTGTTCAAAACGTTGGAACATTCTTAAAACATAGCTTTATTTAATTGTGTATCCTCAATTACTTTTTTTTCCCCTAATTTAACATCATCAATATGCACATTACAGTTGTGCTGTACAATTACGGAATGAGTTTACAAGGGCTGAAATGGGTAACAAATGGAGAAGAAAACAGTGAGATAGTATCAACCCACCCAATACGTATATCAGCAGCTTTGTCATGGTCAAACTGTTTTTAGACATTATGGGAAAAGAAGAATTTTATGAAGATATTTGAAGGAAAAGAGAGATGTGATTTTGGGTGCTTATATGAAGAACTTCTCAAGCATAAGAAAAGTTTTCACAAGGTGCTTTATAACAAACTACTAAGAATGACGCCGGAAATAATAAATGACCTTCATCAGTGAATACAAAATTATAAAATAGGGTGGAGCTTTGATGACTCAATCGTGAGATGTCCTAACCAGACTACACAGGAAAGATGGACACTTCTCCATTAGTTTCAGTCTTGAACAGTATCTGAATTGCTAGATGCCAGTTCTCTCTCCTACTTCCTCCTCATGACTTTTTCAGACCCACCTTATTTTTTATTTAATTTTTCAGTCTCCTACTTAATGCATACAGCAGAGTTAAGAGTTCAAGTTCACCAGGACTCGGAGAGCCTAATAAAAACATGTGCTTACTCCAAGAAAAAAATGAAAACACATTAAAAAGAAAAGGTAACTTGAGGTGGTGATTCCTCTTATTGCTGTTCTCTTTTCCTTTTCTTCAGGAGGTATAAAGGATAAGACGCCAAAACAAGAGGAAGAAGGAAAAAACGAATCACCAAAAGTTGGCCATTTCAGCTATTTTGCTCCTCCTGGCCATCCTGAAGATAGTTAATATGATCTTTGATACCAAAAAAAAGACTGCTAAAGAACTTTTATTGCCCTACAGATAATTTCTGCAATGAAAATGAATAATGAAAATGTTAAACTAAAGGACAGAGTTTGGAGGAAATAGAGGAAATTTGGAGATCAATAGCCACATTTAACTTGAGATAACAGTATTGAGCTGTTTGCAAGTACAATTCAGAGACATGCCCCAGTTAAGATCTTGGCCTAAGGAAATAAATCAGGAGCAGAAATACTGATCTGCCAGTCACAAGTACAGAGACAGTAGGTAAATTTGTAATTGCCACTCTACTAGGATTTGTCACAACTATTTTAGTAACTTTTTTTTTTTCCAAACATAAAGAGAACTGCTTTAATCACCTGAACAAAACTGTCAATAGGCAAAGCAAAACCAGAGAAGCAACAGACTGAAATTATTCTGGAGAGGAAGAACCAAGTTGCAAGGTTATTATTCTGACCCTCACACTGAAGCAAAGCAAGGCATTGTATCATGCAACTGGCACAATTTCATCTTCAGCTACAGATTACCTTCTGTACTATTGCTGTAAGCAGAACAGTTTGCAATACCCATCGCTTACCTTTCGAACAATACTGTCTTCTACATTAGATTTCTTGTTGCTGCCCTGCTTGCCCATTAAAGTAATCTCTAATTGACAAAATGGCTTAGGCAAAATATCACACTGCGTGAAGAACTTGCGCCACTCCACTATATATGCTTTCAGCAAAGCTGTATCATCTTGATGACTCAGCACTCTCTGGAAGGGGAGGGGGGAAAGAAGAGGTCATTTACTAACAAGTTTCTCTAAAAAGTACAAAATAGACTGACTTCTCTTACTCAAATTAAGATGCAAATATACAGATATATCAGAATAAGAAGGTCTACATATTTAAATGCCATTCAGTTTAGTTTAAAGCAGTGGTTATTAACTTGTAGCATATGGACTATTTCTAATGGGTAGTGATGAAAGCAGTGATTTTTGCCAGCAAACCAATCATCAGTAGGCTGAAATTTTCCAGCTGATTTTTTTAAAGCCATCTGCAAGTCAAAAGGAATTAAAGTTTTTGGTCTTAAAGGCCTGTACTGGTACAACTACATCTACAAAAAAAAAAAAAGGATTATGTTTACGTAAGGATTATGTCTTATTATATACAGCGATAAGTTTAATTCAGTGGCATCTACTAACCTTCTATTAGACATATACATAGCTAGTTAACATTTATATTTTAGTAATGCCTGGAGGCTACTACATCGTACAAAGGCCTAAATAATGCCTAAAAAAAGGTCTCTAGAACAACAGCCAACATGGACCATGTCAGAGGTCCCAATTCAGCAAAGCATTTATGCATGCATGCATTGAAGCAAGCTGATAGAACATCAAATCAACATTTGAATGCCTGGTTATATCAAGGCCTACATAAAAAAAAAAATATTCCTTTGAACAAATCCATAATAAGATAAATCTTTACACTAAAGAAAGATTTTATCAAATGAAGTCTTATATTTTCTCCTTTCCAAACCTTTGTCATGGGAATCTTTTTATCTCATACCAGTTCCCTCTTTCAAACCCCTTATTCCAGACAACACCTTTTGCTATACATTTTAAAAACAGAGAAATTTAGTTTTGAACCTACTGATGCATTCAGTTATTTGGGAGGAGCCCATAAAACTGGCCTGCTAAGCTTGCCAGGCTGATAGCCCAGATAATACTTCCAGTGTGCTGTACACGTGACTTATTCTCAAGCCATCTATGAACATGTCAGTGTAGCACTGACGCTATACAAAATAAAAGCATTCCCTTCCTTAAAAAGAGTATTTTTCAGACAGTAATTTCTTACAGAAAATTTTGCCTCAAGAAAGAGTTTTCAATTGAAGGATGATTCCATAAGTACTGTTGGATAAACAAAAATAATGCTGTAATTTTTTTAATATACATAATACAGCAATCATTGCCCACTCCAGTTTCAAGAACTGTGAGAAAACAATGAGCCAAGGCAAATGCTCAAGGCTAAGTCTTCTTTTTGCCAATGAAAGTTTGCAGGGCAATTATGATCTCCAGAACATCATAAAATGTCAAACAAAAAAAAGCAAGGCATTTGGATGCAAAGAAAATCCAAACTGTTTGGTTCCCCCTCATCCCCCAAAAGATATGAATAGAAGTTATGAAAGGTTAAGGACTTACTGCTTGTGCTTGCTTAATAAAATCAAGGATGTCTTCTTTCAGAGCCTGATGGATCTTTGCTGGACCTTTATCATCCCACAAGCAAACTGCATGTACATCTCTAGAAAACAATTTATCCACCTTTTAGTAACAACTATGCAAAGTTTAATGCAGTTATGTATGAAGTTTGAACAGTCATAATTTAAGTAAGTCTAAGAAAATAACACATTTTATTTATCACTGTCAAACAATATGTGGTTAGACTTCAATAACACATGCAAGCAAACTATTTGGAGAAGAGGCTGAAGCTGTAAGAAAATCTGGGAAGCAAGTAATGGCAACCTATCTAAGAACAGGTTATGGGCAATTGTGTTTTCAAATCTATTCAGTAGTCCTTATTGCATTAAGGACAATTCTTAAAGCTTTTCTTTGGCTAAGACGGAAATCACTTGCCAGCAAAAGTATTGCTACTCAGCCCATATTATCCTGAAATACTCTCATTAAGATGCAGCCTTCACTCAGAGTTTCCTTTACTCAAAGCACAAATTCCTTGTGCTACAAAGGAAACTGACCTTCTTTGTAAGAAATTTGAGCTCATGGGTATCAGGTAATTTAAAAGGAGCTTTAATTAGTTTAATAAGATCACTTTAACATTTCATGACATTGGTAGCTTTTTGAAGTGCAGCTCCACTGCAGAAGTGCTACCAAATAGCATCACAAAGCAGAATTCTATTTATGAGTTTTAATCAATATGCAAATACATTCCTGTTTTTCCTAGCTGGCAGCCCAGCAAGTATAACTCCTATGTTATTTCCTTACTAAAGAACATATAAAGCAAGTTACACTTTTAATTATGTCATCACATATAATGTGTCCTGCTAAGCCTTTTTTTGAATCATTACTTTCTGCTGCTTTTTTTCTTCTCCTTCTCTCAGTAACAAGGCAATGCCTTCATGGGAAAGCAACTATATGATCTAAAGGTATGAGTTTGTTCCTATTAAATCAGTACAGTTATTTCAATACAAGAGCAACTTTTTTGGTTTAACTCAAAAGACCAAAACTTAAAAGGTTAATAAAAAAGTAGTTCCTTTCACACAAAGACATACAGAGGTCTAGCTAAGTTGTGAGACTTGAGCAACTTTCACATGCAGAAAAGGTGTTAGTGTACTCAGGATGACACTGTTTTCTGACAGCTGTCGAAAAGGAATACTGGATGATTATATTCTAGTCAGAGAGGTACAAGACACCTACAGCTTTAGATCTTTTATTTTAAAAAGGCATTTTCCAAGCTTAACAAAGAGCACAGTTCAAAAATAGGAACCTAGCAGAGTGGGACTCTTTCCCCTCACCTCCTTAAGTTAGCCATAAAGTTACTCAAGTTCCATTCAACAACTTGTCTGCTAGCAAAATAATAAATGGAAAACTTCAACTCAAAAGCAGAATTATTTACCTAGTTACTAGAAAATGAAAGCAATGACTCAGTATTGAATTTGTACCTTAACTACACCTTGCTTCTGGCAACTACTACAGCAATGACATCATAAGATATTAAAACTCCCTCCGTGATAAACTGCCTTTCTGTCCGACTGGCAGAACGTCTGACAGGTGCACTAAGAAGGCTGCAGAGAGAATCCTGCACTGTTCTCGTCAAAGGAACAATAAAGATGTAGCCTGCAATAAGACTGCCTTTCAAATAAAGTCAACTTTTATGACAGATTTTAAAAAGCAGAAGGAGAAACTGCAGATTTAAGCTGCAATTGTATTTGGAGGAAAAATAACTTTATGTTGAGACACAGATTACTTTAGATATACTTTTGATACATATGTGTAATTCACTTCCATATTCTGTTGACAGAGACCACATGATGTGTATTAATAAAAAAAGTCATAATCTAACAGGAAATGGTGTTGGTCTTTTGGAAGTGCAATAATGCAAATAATGTCTGAAAAGTATTATATAGGTTATTCTTAAGGTATTAACTTATTCATGTTAGGTCAGTGAAACAGCATTACCATTTTACTTTGGTTGTATTTTTAGTTATTTTAGACAAAACTCACTTAAACCACAATAATATAACATTTGGCAGACTACCTTTACACAAACTTACTGCCAAAGCAGTTAACAACATCTTCTCTCCAATTCTAATAAAAATTTTGTGAGCAGGTACAAAATTTGCTTACTATGATCAGCTGAAGTCATAAACCCTGCTATTCTGTCTCCATCCTATTTGCAAAGATCTGAATTTCAGTAAAATACTACTTTTGCACACCTACAGAGATGTATGCACAATTACCACTTAATAAAACTGAACAAAATAATACTTTTTTGTGTATTTCTGCATAGTCTGTATCATCTGACTTCTGTACCAGAAGTAGTACCATAACTGTATTCCCATTATGCAGAAGGGTGCAAGATGCTAAAAAATTACTTACGAAAACAGATCAAACCATTGCTGTTTTGTGACAGACTCCTGACGTAGCAGTTTCAGGACAATAGGGCGCATGAAATCCCATTTATCTTCAAACTGAAGTGAACCTTTATTCTAAAACAAACAAAAAAAAAAGACAGTCAAGGAAAACCTAACCTTTATATCAATTAATTTGTTTGAAGTACTTTGTTTCTAAAATTACTTTTGATTCAAGCTTAAAAAAAAAGAAAAAAACCAAAGAAACAAAAAAACAGCCTAAACAACACTTAAGTGGCAATAAGACACAGAATATTTCAATACAATTTGTAAACTTCCCTCTTTTTAAGTTCATTTTAAGATTTGGGGGGCTCTAACTCACTAGGTAGCTGAAAAAGTTAGTTTTCTAAACTAATGGATTTCTTTACTTACAATGGTTGACAAAGAGTAACTTATACATACCCAGTATGAAACTTAATATGGAATGTATTGTTAATAAAATAGTTTATTAAAGTTATCTTTAAGGATTATAGTTTCCACGGATAAGAAAAATATCTTCTTTGCAGAGGCATCTTGTATAACCTGGCATTTGAACTATATCTACAACACCAAAGCTAAACAACCCTTTTCACAGTAAGTATTATTTTTAAAAATGCCAGAACCAGTACTTGTTTCTTAGAGAAGTATATTGCCAATTTCTTCCCTAATTCACTGCACTACTTACAACATAAGTTCTAGCAAACATTCTTCATCTGCTAATGAACAACATTTTAGGGTTATACGTGGACATCATGAAGGCTCAGGAAGAGAGAAAAACAAGAGAGTTTTACTGCATATGCAGTAATCCTATTTGCTTGCAGCTCCAAATTTAAAAAGAAAAACCTGTAATAAAAAAAATAAATTATAAAGTTGGTTGGGAGTTCTGTGGCGGAAAGGCTATTGGTTATCTCCAGTGAGCTGTCACAATACATTGTTTACTTTTAAGCAGATCATTGTCTTGGCCCCTAATATTAAATTTGACACAATTCACTTCTTCGAATATAGAAAATAATACATTCTAATTACTTGGAAATCTGACAAGTGCACTCTTCTGCCACTAACATCTCTTTAGACAAGAAAGTATGAGCAGCATACCATATTCTCTAAACCATCTTCTTCTGGATTAAGTCATACACGGAAATCTATAATTAAATCTGTTATTCAATATTCAGAATAAGTACAGTTTGGAGAACAGTATCCCCTGCTGCTCTTAAGTGCAAAGATGCCTCAGCTTTACATTTATAAAGATGCAACAGGCATCACAATACCTATTTTCACTGCAATAGCATCTGGAGACCTCGCAGGACTATCAGACCTCTGTGGTAGGTACTGAACATCGGTCTCAAGGAAGCAGCCCCTGTCTAAGAAAGTTAAGAATTCTTTCAACATCTAAGAAACGATTTTTCATTGTTTGTGCAATTCAAAGAGACAGTTTTGTCTGTTATCTTCCTCTGGGAGAGAGGGGAAAAAAAAAGATTTGAATGCATCATCTCTGAAAATCACTGACTACATGCTTCCCCCAAATAGGACTGGCTTTACAATTACTCCCCAAACTTTGATGACTTGCTCTCATCTTTCCCATTCCTGTGAAAACAATTAATCTCTATTCGAAAGTATTTCTGTTCCCAGTCCCTTTCTGCAGGATAATGAACTTGAAAGAACAACTGGCAAGCAGGTTCCAGGCAAGACATTATAAAATAAATAACACTAACTTCCTCTAAAGTTTTCCTTTGCGGTGAGACTTCAGAGCAGGTCCCGTAAGTTTTCTAGAAGAGGTGAAAAGCCTGTTCTACAGTTTTGGAAAAGTGAAAGAACATTCATTTTATTCAGACCTTTGCTGAGCATAGCTGAAGATAAAAACTGAATGCTCGTTGTGACTAAGACTAGTTTCGTTGTAAAACGTGGGGGGGGGAAAAAAACAGTATTTGCACATGCTGCTGTTTATATGATATACATCATGGCTACCTAGCAAACTCTAAGCATACATAAAACTACTTCAGCTGTAAAAACAGTATGTTCAGTTGCAATGATCATGTACCTAATTAAAAAGAATTCCCTTAATAAACCCTGGCAAAAAATGCCATTAGGAAAGTTTCTGACTTTGTTTCCTACAGATTATTCTGTTTCCACTAGCTTAATAAAAGTAAGGCATTTTTACACTTCCTCCTTTATTCTCAAATTAAAGAGAAATAAAATTATTGAATTAAAAATCCCATTATACTAAACTATTCTTTAATCTCAATAAACAATTCAACAGTTTACAAACAGGGTCAGGCTTTCATGACCACTAACCTTAGGCATTCCTCCTGAAATTATGAGCAAGAAAAGGTGCCTAACATGACCCACTGTGCATCACTCACATTCGTTACCTTTGTCCCTACTAGTGCACTAGAACGAAGGCTCGAAGTGCAAAGCCAAATTTACAGTAGAAGTCAGACAGCACGAATTCTTAATTGTTACCAAAGTCACATATGCACCAGKGACCTAGAGAACAGCAAGAGCCCATTTCCCGCTTTCTTGAGCCATCTGCACCCTTAAGTGATTTCTGAGCAATATTAGGATCACTGGCAATACCCTAGTTAAGTAACAATTCTAGGAGTTAAACATTTAATGCTTTGAAAAATAACTCTATTTGTGAAATATTCTATGCCTCAAAAGTCACTTTCCCTAAGTTTGCTCACAGACATGTAAAGTTCCATTTTAACACTTAACTCCACTTGAAATATATACTATTTCATGTACTATATGGCAATATATACTACAACACTACTCTTCCAACTTTCTTTTTCTGTTCCTCACTCCCATACATAAGCACCTTAGTGCTATATTTTACATAGCATGTAAGAAACTTCCCAGATGCTACTGTTGAATATTATGTAGAGTAAGCACAGTAATGCAAGCAGAATTGCTGCATGAAATGCAGAATATAACAAATAAGGCACTTGAATAGGAACAGGGGTTCCATTCCCAGACCCAGGCAAGTCCTAGCAACCTCCATGCAACTGTCCCTCTGTACTCCAAAATGTCTCTTTGGACATTAGGCTCTTTAGGGAAGAAACTGTTTTGTTTGTTTGTTTTTGATGTTTTTGTTTTTTTAAACTGTGTACTGTCTGTATTTTAGGCCACATATAAACATGGTGGTGGTCAGAGGTGCTCTAAGCAGTACTGTAAAAAAAGAGACATCCTCTACAATAAGAGCACATTTCAATAACGTTGCTGACTTTACTACTGCGCCATTTTCAGATACTATATTAAGGCTAGTTCACAGAGGGAAGAAGCAGGAAATATGGGTTCCTAGACTGAAATAAGCATGAAAATCTGATTTGTCTCTGCTACTAGCAGCTCTAAAAAAATGAGTGTAATGATTGCAGTGAAGTTATGACACAAAACAGAAAAGCAGCCACAGAGAAAGCTTTGCTATGTAACTAACTAGAGTGCAATACTTGCTAGGATCTTAAGTATATCCTAACTTGAAGTAGCCAGAAAGAAACAAACAAATGTAAACCACAGATCTGGAAATATCTACTTTAGGTTGAAGAATTCAAGAATTTCAGACATGCTTCCAGTTGTCAGTGACAAAGGCATGAGATCAAGAAAAAGTTAAAACAAATGGAAAGGTAAATTGTGGTTCTCATTTCACTTAAGCCTACAGAAACTCTGCTGCTTGCTTTGTTTCTTCCCTCCCCATACCAGGCTCAAATTCCAGTCCCGCAATTGCAAGGGCTGACTCTTGAATTTGCCAGCACCGCCAGTAAGGCTCCACAGAGATGCCAGGATGTGCTAGCATACATACAGCTACAGGTTGTCTTCAGGCTGCAGTAAACTGAGCTGCTCTGTGTTCCAGGAACCGCAGGAAAACTCGCGTATCTTCATGTCACATGAGTGAACTGCTTTAGACTATTTTGTCACCACAAAGTGAACAGGCTGCAACTCCAACACATCCCCTGAAACAAAGTACTCCTCTTTAAAAGAGCCAGACTCACACCTATGCTGAAAGAAAAAGTACTAGGGAACTAGCCTAGTAAAGGATCAGCCACCTACAGAAAAGGCAGAGCCTTAATATGGGACAGCAGCCCTGCTATAGGTAGGGTACAAACTTACCCATTTAATGGCCAGCTCTTCCTACATAGTTTAATATTTTGATCACACTGAAATTTCTTGTCTTATCAAGATTCAACATATGACTGGTCATACTAATTTTGCATTTAAAGAAGGAACTCTAAGAATATGCTTCTCACTAAAAATCAAACACATTTTACAATTAAGAAAAATCATGCACTAGTGGAGTTTAAATGATGCCCTCTAAAATGATGACAGTCAGTCAGATTTCAGTTCAGCTAGTACCCATGACTAGAATAGGAAAGGAATATCTCACTTCATTTTCTCAACTATGTAGAGGGTCGAGAGAAGATGGGGGAAACCCAGAGAAAACTCTTAGTTCCTGTTTATCCTAGCAAAAATAAAACCTGCCTAAACCTGGTTTACATTTGATTATGCAGGCTCATCTGGAAAAATACAGAACCACCTCAAGATTTTAACACCTCTCCTTTCTTACCCCAAGGATTTTTATTTTGTAGGGGATATTGCTCCCCCCCAGTGCGAGGCACTGGCAACAACACTAACATTCAGTCAACAGTTTGCTTCTCTGAGAGCACACAGAGTGTCAGAATTGTGGAACAAAAGCTCTTATCTAGTTCCAGCTCTCTCACTGGTTTATTGTGTCATTATAAACAAAGTAAAATCACTGTCTAATTATTCTCCTTTGTAATGCAGAACTCATACTTTATTGTCTTTAGGAAACTCTCTAATTACTAAGTTACATTGTTTAAAAAACACTCCCAAGTCACCCGAAAGGCCTACTCTAAGTGTCTCTGCAGCATTTTCCCTGAAACATACCGTGCATCTTTTTGTCAATATAAAATATTAATGATTCAAAGGTGAGTTGTGAAGCTGTCACATAAAAAGGCTTCAATTCAGTATGAATCTTCTCACAGAATCAAAATCTTTGACTGTATTTTCACTTACGGTACACCTAACATTTTTCAGAACAGTTGAGGCGGAACGCCAACAAACCTCCCAGGTCGTCTTCTAGCTGCTGAGGGCTGCATGATCCCATGCCTCCTCAACACGTGTGTCAGTCTTCCTAGAAATCCTTACACATACTGCAAAGTGATGGACTAAACCAACATTAAGTAAATAAACTGGCTGAATCCTGCTTTAAAACGATGCTCTTCCACAAAACAAAAAACAAACACATTTTGTCTCAATAACTCTTGTGGGGCATTATGTTTATTTTACCACAATTCTTGGATTCTTCCATGTTAGACTTTGATTAAGGTCTTATCTGGTTTAAAAAACTGACCACCCATTTTCACAGGAAGAAAAAGAAAGAGAGAGATGAATAAAAACTCATTTCAATTACATTTCAAGAAACCTTTTTTTTTTTTAAGGTATATCTTTTTGACACCAAAACCTTTTTTTTGATACCAGGAAAAAACAAGGCTATCAATTATTTCCAATTTCTACACACTGAGTGTCTCAGAGTAATACAGCCAGCAGTTTCAGGCCAAATCAACACACCCAAAACAGTTCAGCTTGCTAAAATGTAAGCAGCACTTTTCCAGAACCATATTTGAATATAATACACGGCATTGAACACAGATTACATATTATACATGTTCTTGTTAGCCGATAAAGTTAAACAAACCTAGGGACCTTTTCCAGGCCTTTCGTCGTAACCACACTCAGGACGCAGACACACTTAGTGGAGGCATTAGTAACAGCTGCTTAGAGCAGGCCCGTTTTCCATGTGCTGGCACGGCCTCAAAGGCCGCATACAGCCTGATCCACACACGTGCCACCAAAATTCGGACAGACAGTCCTGAACTCAAATACCGGACTGCCACAGCGAAAACTTCTCTTAAAATTTGCAGCAGCTCAGGATGATTGACATCTGTCAAACACGGGAAAGCACCTGGAAACACCTAACTAAGCAAGCAAGGCTGTTCAACACAACTGAAAGGCCCGGGGGAGTTTTCCTTTGCAGAAAAATCGCAGTTAACAGAAAAAGCACCCAAGTAACAACACCTGCTCCCTGTAAAGGCGTTTTTCAACTCTTGGCTCAACTTAAAATTAATTTTCTGTACACGCAGGGCTTTAGAATATAAACCAAAGGGACAACACCGCGTCCTGTCCAACAAGCACGGCGCAACGCCGTTTCCCGACGGCGCATATTTGGGAAGGGGGGGGGAGAGGCCTTGTGGCAGCCAAG
>NW_020449330.1:296865-318353 GCF_003343035.1 Apteryx rowi | reverse complement strand
AGGGAACGGGGCCCCCTGTTATTTCCTCCCTGGCAAAGCGCAGTGGGTTTTGAGCTGTGTAAACAGAGGAGCTGGAGAATGCGGTTTATATGCAGAAAAATAAACGCTTCTCTTACTCGAGGAGGCTGCGGAGCACGGGCTGTGTTCTGCGAGCGCCCGGGCTGGGCTCGCACCCGTGCGCACCGTCCCTCTGAGACAGAAGCTGAACCATGTACCGTAGCCCCCCTGCGTGGTGCCACGGGGACCGCCTGCTGCAGAAACACTGCACGGCCGCGGCACAGACCCGTGTTTGGCAAGGCGGTGTCACTTCCCTGCATTTAAATCTCACTCCTTTGACTCCTGTGAATGAAACACAAGTTTCCTATTTAGTAAGAAATGTTTGTTGTCAGGTGCACTTTGGGAAGGAGATTGGGAAACATTTTCAGTTTTTAGTTATAGAAAAATGAATTTTACTTTTTTATGAAAACATTTTGCCTTCATCTAAAATGTATCTCAAAGAAAAATTCCAACAAGCTTTTCTTACAGGTTAGGAAACCTCAGAATTAATGTCAGGCATTCAACTTCAATTTGGCCCCTTCTTCAGCAGGTTATATGGTTGTCTTCATTAACGACCATTTTCCATTGCACTTCTGATCCATTCTTTGCACAGATTGACGGTATGCAAGGAATTAATCATCTCTGTGTAAGAATGAGGTTTTGTCTCCTGGTTGCCAGGAGCTGGTTTGTTAAAGAAGTTGGAAGGGACACAGGGAATAAGAGAGGGGACTATGGGAAGAGACAGACTTGTCCTGAAATGAAGTCAGCTGAATGCCACTCTGGGGACATGGTCTGTCTGAGACTCTGTCAAGGCAAGTCATTTAAACCACTTTTTCTCAGCCAGCAGGAAAAACACAGATCATGGTTGTCCATCTGGAGAGCCAGTGGTATTTTTATGACAAAATACTAAGTACTCACAACAGTGACTAGGGTTAATGAGAAGTATATGCAGAACAAAAGGTGTTTCAGATATGGCCGGAGACACAAGCCCTAAGCCTCTCTCTTAGCTTTTAACAATTACAGCTTTGATCTCTAAATGAGTCAACACCTCATTTGCAATGGTGACGATAGTGCTTTCTTAATCTTGTCTGGGGCATAAGATGAAGGGCATGATTTCAAGAGAAATTCATGTTATAAAACAGAGATCCTAAAGTGTTAGCTCAATAGAAAAGCTGTAAGAAAATATTCCAAAATTCTGTACTCCATAGAAAGCTTGATAACATCGACTAAATAGGGCCTGCAGCCTTATTAAATTAATATCTTTTTAGCCTTATTAAGGCCTTCTCTTAACCAAGAAGTATTAAGGAAGTATTGATTAGTTACCTATTTTTACAAACTTTCCAGCTTTTGAATGCTTCAGTTAAACTTTAAATTTTTCCTTTGTTGATGCATATATAATATATAGTCTATACTATATATATATATCATACAATATTCATTTTATATATAATGCATGCAGTTACACAGTTGTATATATAGTATATAACTATACAATGTAGATTGTGTTGTATTATGTACCATACTTTCTGTCTATATTTTATAACATAGAGGATTTAAGTCCTTATAGATCAAATTAGAGAAAAGAGAAATCAGTTTTCAAGTCTTTTTCCTGCCAGTCGAAAACTGATGATTTATAGAAGACAATATAACTAGTGATTCAATGTCCTCAGGTTGTAGTTGTGAAGATTTGGTGTTTAAATACAGTTTAAAATAAGCATGTAAAGCAATTTTAAAACCATACAACCTCTGCTTGTGTCCAAATTTGCCCATTTTTTCTAAACCCTCTAATTTAAAAATAGAAAACGATAAGGTTTGATATACATTTACATTTCCAGCATAGCTTTTATTATTCAGTACTCACCCAGTGAAACACATACAAATACATGTAAAAACATTATTTCTCCCACATTATTATTTTGGGAGAGGAAGCCAAGAGAAGAATTTCTATTCCATCACCATAATATTTTTAGATTATGTCTCATGAATGTCTCTGCTTTGAAATGATGCTTGAGAAGAATGACCATTGCTTCATCCTTTCCAAGCACTCACAATTACTCAGCAAACAGCTTGCATCTCCATGGCTAGCTCTTTTTGAGCCTTTAAGTGAAAAACTGGCTGTTCTTGGTCGCTGATGAAAACAGAAATCTGTAACCAGTATCCACAGAGGAAGAGACATTAGGATCAACTTACAAATATCTATTCCCATTCTATTCTATTTAATACTCTCATTCTACAAAAAAGTATATCTTCTATAAAAATTCAGCTGAAATCAGATAAAAAAAGAACCTTCCACACATGAAAGTGGTCTCTTTTTAACAAGCAAAGAAACCTAGGTGAGGATGATATCTAATAACTATGCATAGGTGCCACTGAGCATATAGCCTATATGGGTGACAAATGTTCTTCTCCAAAAGCTGGCCTGAACGTCTTCCTAAGAAAGGATTTTGCCCAGACAAAGCTGATGTTGCATCCATTATAACCAAATGGTATGCACTATAACCAAATGGTTTGAGACCAAGCTCATAACGAACAAATTTCACTCCTGCATTAACCAGCCTCATTTTCCTGGTGGGTTCAGCTCTTGGGACATGACTGGGTAACGACGTCATGTTGGATGAAGCCCAAACTAAAGTCAATATTGTCTGGACTTCTCTATACACTGTAATGGGGACTTGTGTCCCCATTGGTTGCAGATGGTTGCAGGAAGGTGTCATACCTTGTAATTCAGAGATTTGGGGCCTACTTAGGTCTCTCTTTGGTCCCTAACATTTATTGCTTAAACCCTGGACACAAGATCCACTATCCTTTACCAAATTAAATATCAATACATTTGCTAAGGATCCTAGTTATTCTTATCACTGTCCAATCTCTTTTTAATCTGGTTAATTTTTTGGCTCAAAGATTCCTTGTGGAGGAATCCAGTTTTGTTACCTGTCGTATGAATTGGTTTTGACCTGGTGAATTCATTCACTCAGCTCTAACCTTGGCTGCCTCTCAAATCTCTTCCCATAGTGCCTCAGAAAAACACATTCTTTGCGGTGGAAAAGAGGCTGAAGTTGAAGAAAGGTGTGAAAAGCTACACAAACCCAGTGAGCTAATGATCTGGGAGTCCAGATCAACTTTATATCAAGTGTAACAGTGTTGTCTTAGCTAAGCGTTACCACTGCTGTGCTGTACTTTGTACCAGTTTTAGCGTGCTAGCATCTCAGCTGAGACTCTCCCGGCTAGCAGGGCTGGCTATGCCCCACACATACTCAAAAGCAAACATGCAGGAAATATCTGAATTTCTTATTCAGGGAAGAATCTCAAGGACTTTGGGATATGGCCATGTGTAAGCTCTTTCCAGACAAGCTCAGCTTCAAAAGGTTCTGATCGTATTTTGAAAGTTTCTGTGTTGCCCCTTTCATTATACAGAAGAAGTCCCCTGGATCCCAGCATCTCCAGCAGCTGTCTAGGCCCTGGGCAGGTAAATGTGAATGTATTTGCGATAACTCCTGATGACACTGGGAAAGCCATTGAACTCCCTGTGCCTGCACATCTCCTGTCCCATTGGTTAGTATAACAAGCCCATCCTTGCCACTTTGATTCACATTCACTGAGCAAAGAGACGAGGCCTTTAAAGTGCTGCAGCTACCAGCCCCTGTCAGGGTGAGTTCAATGGAATATATGTGTGTGTATCAGCCGCTCCGTTGCACAGGCCGGATACTGCTTTATGGGTATGTAAAGCCTGTGAACTGGAGAAACTGAGATACAGGCAAATATTCTATGGACTGTGATATGGAGGCAGTCATTCCTGGGGGCCACTACTCCATAAACTGATTTATCCTCTTTTCCCCAAACTTTTTTTTTTTAAATGAGAGTATTCCCAATTTGAGATTTTTTTCCTTTCAATTTCTATTGCATCTATTAATTTTTTAATATATGCTTGCTGTTAAGCCACAATTTAGTGGTGTTTTTAGACAGCTTTTGAGAAGGGACTCTAGACATCCTTTACCTAGAAAATAAACTATCTGTAGAGAGGAACTTCATCTCAGTCCTCTTTGATGTAAAGCTTAGAGTACAAAACCACGGTGCAAACCATTCAAATGTTATACTTCTTGCAAATTTTGCATAGCCAGTATTTAAGCTAAATAAAGCTGGGCTATCATATACTGCTATGTTTTAAAATGACTTATTCCATAACATTGCTCCATGTTCTCATTTGTCCCACCTGTGAGATAGCTAGGCCAAGACGTCTTTCACTGTATCCTCTTTAGACCTTCAGCCCTGTTTATTTTTTTAAAGAAGAAGAAAGTTTTAAAAAAAGAAAGTTTCTTTAAGGAAAACTTCACATCTAAGTTTGACCCTAGGAGGGTGTCTAGATAGACTGGATTGCCTTTCTTGATGAAAACTCCCACTGCAACATGAGAGCTCAGTGATGTGGCCTGGGCCTGGGCCTGAGCATGGGCATGGGCTCAACCACGGGCCTGGGCATGGGCTGGAGAGTTTCCTCCCCCACTACCCTCTTAATCCACCTCACCGAGGGATCTCTCTGTAAGTATTAGCACTTTTTGTGCACACCTACTGCAAAAATGTAGCAGTACACAGGACACAGGAGGATCTGAGTGCCCACCATGGTCTTTTCTAGTCCAAGTATCCTCAGAAATCCTGTAACCGTTGCTGCAAGTTACGCAGTTGGCCTGAAACAATCAGTAAGGAAAGTCCTGACTGCCAGCATCCATGCCTCCTGTCTAAATATGCTCTGATGCAATAGCTGCGCGTAGTGACTGCTGAGGAATAAAGGGAGTTTGAACAGCTCAGACACCTTGACACAAGGAAACAGTAGTCCATTTACTGATATTAAAAATAATGTTCATTTCATTTTGCATGGCTTACACAGTAACTATAAGATTCTTCTAAAGATCTGTGCATTATTTTTCCTGGAAAGTAAAGATATCTATGAGTCTCAAGGTTTTGCAGTATTTCAGTGCCACTTCAGGGCACACTGAAAGTACAAAGAGTTACATAATTTTGTATAATTTGCTTTAATTCTATTGCAAATGGATTATTACTAAATTCTGACACCAATGAAAATATTAATTAATTAGTATATGGTGTGCCCATATGTTCTCATCTAACACCCCAAGGCACACATATTATGAATAAGATGTGTATAGTTTCTTCTAATTTTTACTTGGTCCATGATGGAAAAAGACATTTGATGGGTGATTAGTCAGTCTTAGACACCTCTCCAGTCAAGCTAGATAGATTCAGTGGGGGTACTAAGTCTTTATGTTCTTTTCTTCAGAGGGAAAGGCTGGTTCATCACTGCACTGCATAGTTACCACTCTCTGGATGAACTATGCCATGAAAGTCTCTGAAGATAATCCTTTTAACAAGGCAAGGATATACAGACACTTCTCTGGCTGACATCTGGTCCAAAGACCAGACTTTTCACATGAAACTTCTTCTTCTGAATGTTTGTTTCTATTTTAAGAAGAAAGCAAACAATTTTATTTCTGGTGCTTACTATCTGGGCTTCATGTCACCCTTCCAGTTAATAACAATAACATTTTGGAAAAAATGTCTGTGTGTAGGATTAGAGATTATGGTTGCTTTCACTTACAACTGTTAAAGATTTTGGTGTCTTTGTATCACCAGAACCACCTATCCTGTGCATCTCAGGGCGACCTGTTTGTTCTCATGCCAACATTGTCCTTTAGTTTAAATAACTCTTCTCTCTCCCTGACGTTTACTCTTCTCTGATATATTTTTAGACAACAATGCTATTCCCTTGCAATTCACTTGGTGGAAAATTTTGCGCTTCTTGCCCTGAGTTATGCTGAGGGTGCAGGGTGAGCGTTCGCAGGCAGAAGCTGCGGGAGGATTTCCAGTGGACCAGGAGGCTCAGGAGCAYGCGGCATTCTTGGGACAAAATGTGGCCCTTGTTCGGTGCCCAGCCACTGAGCTGCAGAGAACCGCGGCAGGGAATTAAATCTGATCTAATTTTCCCTCTCCTAGTCTTTTTTGGACAGCTAAAAATGTACTATTCCACTCACTCTGTGTACTGAAGTGGTTATATCATAATGTGTTTGTGAAGCATGGCAGGGTGAAAGAGGATATAACATGAAAAATTATAATTTCACATGCTGTTTTTCTGATACTGTTACCTTGTTCACATATGCAACTATTTTTCATGCTCAGCCAGCTTTGTATGTTACTTGTTATAAAAGTTCTCAGAGAATCAGACTCTGTTTTGCCACAGAGTGCTGGGCAGAGAAAAAATCCCAATAAAATGAACAGTGTTGCTGTGAATTTCAGTGGTTTGACTGACTGGAATTGGAACTTACCTCTTCTAAACTTAGCAGCAAGCTACGCCCTGGCATAGCTTGCTCCTTTATTGCATATAGCCAAGGGCACCGGGGAAATGAGAAAAATGATCTGCATGGAGAATGCATTTTTCCTCTTAATAATAAGCAGTAATTATTTAAAAATAGCAAATTAATATAAAATATGACTAAATATTTAAACTATTTGCTTGGCATTGAAAACTGTAACCAAAACTCAGAGTTCTCAAGTGCTGCAGAGCAGTGCCAGCCCTGCAAGCTTTTTATTACTAAGATTATGACTTAAATATTTTCCATAATTACTCTCTTCGCTCTTAGTGTCTTAATATTAACAACCACCAGTATTTTAAACTAGCACCCTGCTCACTGTCATACCTTAGAGCCAAATAAAGCTCCTGGCAGTCCCTTCCTGTAAAGAAAATATGCAGGGGAGAAGGAGAAAGGGGAAGAAGTCTCTGCAAAGCCCATGTAAATATCCAACTATTCCTCCCTGGCTTTGTCCCACAGAATTAAGAGATCCTTAGGGAACAACCATAGCTGTGGAGTCATTAACCCGTGTCTCTGTGCTGACTCCAGGTCTTTGGTGCTTTCCCTTCATCTTGCAATYCCACAGCAGCCACGGAGGTTTCGGTAGAGTCGTGAAGGCTCTGCCAACATTTCCTCTCATTTCTCTCTCTGGGCTCTGCGGGGATGGCAGAGGTGTCTGTATCTTCCTTTCCAGCTCTGTCTTGCACACTCCTTTCCCAGCCTGCCGACTTCTCTTCTGCCTGGTTTCTGGACACGGGAGACTGTGTCCGTCCCTCCGGTGCACCTGGGGAAGTTGCCACGGGCTCACATGGGCATGGAGCAGGAGTGAGTTTCAATTAAAATTTACCTACCCCTGCATAAAGAGCCTACCAGTCCCCATTACTGTCTAGCCTTTTTCAGCCTCATGCCAGGAGGAGAGGCCATTCAGCTGCTACAGCGGTGTTTGCTTTCCCCGTCTCCCTCAGGGCTAAAAGCCTACAGTGTGTGAATTATACTTTTTTTGGTGCATTATCACAGTCTGAGATTTGTGCTAGCAGCTTCTTTCCCAGGACACATTTTAGTCTTCTGTTCGCTGTTTCATTGCAGTATTTCACCAGCTGCTTGGGAGAGTGGCAAAATAGGCGAAGGGAAACAATTGCCCTGTGTCTCTCTGTGTTCACAGAGCCGCTTGTTCCCTATCAAAAGTGCTGTTGAGTAAAATATTTTTGGGTTCTCAGCGTCAACCTAGTTTTCTTCAAACATATGCTACACTCCCACTAATTAAGTCTTAAGCAAGTCAAATTGTCTTCAGAAACTTGTACAACTTCATAGTCTTTATACTATGCTCTACTGGCACTTCTTCAATCACATTGCCTTCAGCAGATTTGCACATTCTCTGGAACATGATAAACAAATTTGCCATGCTCAGAAGTAAAATCCAGATTTTTCCATAGCTGTATTTGCTTCACAGCGGAGGAAGTATTGTTGAGTAAAGACATGCCATATGTATCCAGTCAATTTTCGGAGAAAGTCTCACACAACTTAAAACTAAACCTAGGCCTTGAACTGTTACTAGAAATAGACTGGGAAGTCTACATGCACCTTTGAGATGTGGTTTTAAAATTTTTTTTCTTTAAGAATCAGGCAGATGAATTTTTCAGTCGAATTCTTCTACTTTTGAACACATTCAATGTTGCTATTATTATCCTTAAGATACCTAGGTATCTTAAGTGCTACTGCATAGGGTTAAGTACTGTAACAAAGGACCATTAGACAAATGGTTGAACTTTTTCTAGAATATTTATAATATTTTTAGTTTGTTGTGCAGTCATATGTGTTAGGCTTTTAGGAGATTTCTATTTTACAGACACCTCTTTTAGAATTATAATTCCATTAATTTACTTAAAAGATTGTTTTTGGACTCTGGGAAACAAGCAATGCAAATCCTAACTATTGACAATTGTGTTCTGATATTTTAACAATTTTTTTAAACAGCTCAGGATGTTTGTGGTAGCTGGTCACCCCTTTCCATGCCCATGTAGAGAATGAGCCCCTGAGCCCTCCTTCCTTGTCTCCAAGGTTGGATGAAGCTGCTCAGATTGCTGTGCCAGTTCTGGGCAAAGGGCAAGGCTGGAGACTTGGAGGAGCTGATGCCTCCTGTGGTTGGGTCTACAGCTAGGAGAAAATTACTCTCCCAAATGATGTTGATTATGTAAAAATAGATCTATGAAGTAGGTACTCCATGAAGGACCTGAAATACTGTGACTGAAATATCTGTGAGTATTATGGATCCATCCATCTTTGCTTAAGTTAGGCTACCTGGGCATCAGTAATAATTTAGCTGTGCCAGAAGCAATCTCAGCACAGAGCAACTGTAGTGTATTTGGGTGTTCCATCAACCCTCTGTAAGTATGGGACAGTTACCAAGATGTGAGTCATACAGCTTGAAGGTAGGTTGGTAAGTCTATTCTATATTGAAAACATAAATGACTAGTGTGAATGTATGCTTCCTCAAGATTTTTTCTCTGATTGGCTCCTAGTGTGTGTGGCTATGTTCTGCTCCTTACATAGGACAGATGCAATTATAAATGAGCCAAAATATCTGATGAATTAATGTGCAAAATATTTAAATGCGCAGAACAAGATATTTTTCCTCTTTATCAAACTTTAAAAAAAGCAATGACAGTTGAAACATTTTAGGTGCCCAAAACAATATTTTATATACATTCATTCACTGGGCATATGAATCCAAATACAAACAGTTTACTAGTTTTAACAGGTTTTTCCTTTACCTAACTGGGATTTACCAATCATTAATTTGAAAGTTTTAAAAAATCATTTCTACTTCTTAATTTGGTTTTCAAATGAGATTTCTCTAATTTCTGGAGATTTTATTCTGGTATCAATAGCAAGTGATAAGTTTTGCCCTTCCTTGGGGGAAAAAAAAATGAATATAGATGCATTAAGCTATAAAATCTACAGCCTACTCAAGCTGTTACTTATATACTGCCCTGCAAAACATCTAGAAGCAAAATGATATATTTCAGCAAATCATCTATTCATCAGACATTTCTATTAACTGCAAGTGTGTAGTGAGAAGGTATGGTATTGTTTTAATATATCATCAAGATAGACAATGTTAGAATGCACGTTAATCTACATTTTTAGGAATTACATATAAGACATCTATGTGCACAGTACTTAAAAAAGCAGTGAATTTCTTTCCTAGTTGCATTGACAATACCAGATCCTTACACAGCTGAATCTGGTTAAAATCTCTACTCCCATCGTAATAAATGTGAGACTACAGATACAGCATTCACAGCAGAGATCATTAAGGCTCTGTTCTGATGATTGTTTATTTCTCTGTGCATACTTCCCCTCCCTCTTCTCCCATTCCCTTCCCTTCCCTCCTGTCCCCCCCCCAGTTTTTTCATACAGAGTGAAAAGCTCATTGGCTCCAGAGTATTTAGGAAGAAAAGTTTAAAATAAAAGATTGCAACCTGAAAAGAATGAAATGTGTAATGAAATGTAGACTTAAAATAATAGCAATACCTGGTACTTATAAAGCTGCTTCCATCTTTGTAATTATTTTTTGCACAGTGGAAGAAACCAGTATCCACATCCCATTGTGCTAAATGTTCTACAACAGATAGCACGCACAGAAAGGAGTTCAAACCAAAGATCATACAATCAAATTGGGTCTTAGAGGTCTTTGGGAATTTGAGGAACAATGCTCATCTCTATTTTGGAGATGCAGAAGGTGAGGCACAGAAAACTTAAATAACTTGTGCAGAAGCACACAATGAACCGGTGGTAGACTTTGGGTCTGTTGACTCCCCAGCTGCTGATTCATTCATTGGTCCATTCTGTGCTCTTAAACAACTAGGAGAAGATCTTTTGAGATACACAACATGGGCCTAGTACACAGGGTACAGTGTCAAATGCACACATCCTGATTCTGCACTACCTTTTGGTGCCTGCAGTAATTTACATTTACATAACGAGGGCCTAAAATACCCTCAAATCAAAATGGCACTGGTGTAAATGACTAAAATGTGTAGTTTAGTAGAGAATCAGGCTCAGAGCAATTAGTTTGTGGCATGCTGAGACTAGAATTAACTGACTGTTTTAACTTATAATAAATTAAGGCTGGATTCCTGTTTATATTAAGGCCTCTATCCTATGACAGTATAACCATGCCTCAGTGCAAACAAGACTCAGAAGAACTCACCTTTCAGTTCCCTTTGAAGTCAATAATTTCAGTGGCCCTAAATCAATAAAATAACTGGAACCAAGCAACTTGTCTTTATACCATGGGCTATTTACAAAAGGATGGCAAAAGGACCTAAAAACAATCTGAAGGAAAACCAGTCATGTTTGTTGAAGAAAAAAGTTAGATTAGACAGTCCTGTTTGCCCAGTATTGAACATAGAGAACTGTAACATGACAATACATCTTTACATGAGGAAAACTGGCTTGATGTTTGGAGATGAGTATGTCCAGATAAATTGTAGATGCTTATCAACTCTGGAGATCAAGCCATCTTGTTATACTACTGAGATAAAATAGAAATAGAGTTATTTGGCATTTAAGTGCTAGACATACAGGGCATATTTTGCATAAAGCTAGTGTGTGTTATATTCAGAGGTGTAGGAAGATGACCTCAAGCTCAGTAAAATGCTACATGATCACAGATTTCTCCTATTATTATTGTTCTTAAAAGCCATTATTTGTTGCTTTCTTAGAATAGGAGTTCTCCAACTTTGCTTTTCTGTAGCCCAATATTATTTTAGAAATTCTCTCCTTTCCTAACACTCTGTTCATAACAGTTTTGGTTTTAAAACCTTCATTTTTAGACAACTGTTTAACATTTGCTGCCTTAGAATAAACCAATCTTTGTTCTCTTCAAATTCAACCCCATAGGTTGCAGCACTTTTAATTTTTTTTTACTTCTAATTAGAAGTAGAATTATTTTTTAAAGCTAGTACGAAATTCGTTTGTGTGAATTAACATAATTCCTCAGGCATCAGTGTGACTATGACAGTTACCCAGCTGAGGATATGGCCTCCAGAATGTACCTCTAGTATTTAGGAAATCTGTTTTGTATACAAGTCAAATAACAGCTGGATCATATGTGATGTTACAGTTAGTTTCATTGGCAATTCAGAAAATATTTAATAATAAATTTCATTGCTTCTATTCCCCATTTTCATATACAAATAAATCGTCTTTTCTAAAACATTCATTTTCTTTAGTAAGGCTTGTATTCATAGTCATATCAAAAGTGTTTTGGAGCAATCTTTCTGCTTGCTTTCTTCAGTTATCTTTATTATGAAATTCTACAGTGTTCTAAACCTTAGCGGTCATTAGCAAACCTGCACTTGAGTAAASAATCACATTAAAAAACTATAAGGTAAGGTATTTTCTTGTCCAAAACTAAGGCAGGATGAACTAAAGTAATGAGCTCATCTGATCCTCACCTATCAAGGCCTGATTTTAAACTGTACTCAAATACAAAGCCCAGTAGAGGATGTTGTCGTGATGATTATTGCGCTTTCTCAGTATCTTGCTATAGGATTATTTTCTTCAGCAATATATAATTTCTTTTCTTGAAGACCACACAAAGTTATTGTACTCTGTAAAAAAAAAAGCACTTAAATTTTTATGAAGTTGTGAATTAGACAGAAGGCTACAAAAAACAAATTACCATTCTGTGATTCAGCTACATCACGATCTAATATTGTTTCAAAATTATTTTTCTGTTAATTAGATTGGCATCATTTTCCGAACACCTGATGTGCTCTTTGGCGTGCTACAAATTTAACAGATGCACTGTCTTCTGGGCTTTACAGCTTCCTCTGATGAATGTACAACGTTTGGAACAAAGCCACTCTTAACACCTTCCCAGCCATCTTGGATCGTGATTTCTCCTTTTTTTACAAGTTCATAGATGTCTCGGGTAAGAATTGTAAAGGACTCTTCAACATTTGTGGCATCTTTTGCTGAAGTTTCTATGTATTTCATACCACAGTCAGATGACAGTTTTTCAGCTTCTTCTCTTGTAACCTCCCGCTGTGATACTAAGTCGCATTTATGTCCTACTAACAGAAACACGATCTGAAAGGGCTGTACATGCATTTTTGCTTCTTCTAGCCAGTCTTTCACATGTTCAAAGGATCGCCGATTTGTGATGTCAAACACTAGTAAGCCACCCACAGAATTGCGATAGTAAGATCGTGTTATTGATCTGTGAAGAAAAAAGAAAAAGGAAAATTAGAATTAAATTACATTTTCACTTTATTTGTAAACAAGTTACTTTTCCATGTGGCAATGTGTTTTTTTTTTCCTACTATAATTTTTATGAAATATGTCTTTGCTTCTCTTTAATCAGAATTTATCAATTTGCCTTCTCTGCACAAAGATGTTTCTTTTTCATATTTCCTTACATTCAAAAGTCACTTTCTAAACATTCTTGAAATCAACATCTCTGGCACCAGTTTTGAATGATGAATTATTCTGCAAAGTGCTGTTATTAGTAAACTGTTGCACATATTCACAGAAGAAAAAATTCAAATATTTAGCTAATATTTGTTAGCGTTGAAGTCCCAGTTCTTCAGTTTTATACACACATGCACTTAACTTCATTCTAATCAGTTATTTCAAAATGAAATATATAGGCAAATGTTGACAAAACTGGAGCCTAAGCTTGTCAATGTACAAGCATATCCTTTTGTATTCCTTTCAGACAAATTTGTCAGTAGTAAAGTTTGATAAATAATCATAGATGCTTGTGCCAGTAGGTGGACAGGTAATAGACTACGAAAGGAAACTCCCAAAACAACAGCATCTAAAATTAACCTGAGCTGGGCAAACACATACTTGTTACAGCGTTGACAAAGAACACTTCTACCTCTAGCATATCTTTCACATACAGGTTCAAAAGCTCTTTATATTGTATTTATCCTTTTTTGACATGACACTTCCAGGACTAGCAACAGATATTGTCTACTCTTCAGCCCTCTACATTGCAGAGCATTCATTGGAAGCAATTTTGGAAGGAGGAAACCCTTCCTCTGATAGAAAAGATTTTTAATGAGCTCTAGAAAGAGAAAAAAGTGTTTGTTAGAATTGTGGGTGGAGAAAGATAAAGGGACTGAAAAATTATTTTAAGTTTGTAATCATGGTCAATAGGGGAGAATGGCGAAGGTTAGATGAGCCATTTTAAAGGAAGTGACAACAGTCATTTTTTGAAATGGTAATATAGCAATGACTTAATTCTATTTTCTCTTATGATAGCGAAGAGAATATAGCTTCAGAACATTTTGGATCAGGATGAACTGTATCCAGTAGCAAATCCTTCCATAACAGTAACTCCCACTGATTTGCAGTTAATCATATATTATATAGTGTTTTATAATAATTTGAACAGAGGTATAATTAGCTGCAGTAGTCGTATTACAGAGAAGTAAGTGCATAGTTAGATAAGGCTTAGCTTTCTTTAGATAACTAAATTCCTTTAGCCATGGCAAACTGCATTTGATATATTTTTATCTAGATAACAGGGAGGGATTGTTTGTCCTAATTTTCAGAAAGATCTTTTCTACATTCTCAGCAACAGAGTCCATGGAGTTTGTCTCTGAACAGTTCCAATGTGAAGACAATAGGATGTAAAGACAAAACCTCAGGTTCATTCAGATAGCATGGATATGAAAAATGACATGTGGTTTTCAAAAATTATTCAAGACTGTAAATAAGAGGTATCATATTCTGTGACATATCAAATAAAAAGGTACTATAAGATTCTGTTCAAGGTTTTCGTAAGTGGCATTTTTGCAGTGGAGCAGTTGCAAACGCAAATGAGTACATCAAAATAATTCAAGTGGCTTTAGACTAAGGAAAAGTATGTAAAGAAAAATGGGATTAAATCTGGAAAAATGTAAACTAATAAACGAATTTTCAGAAAACAACTACCTTGAAAACAGTTATGCCAAAGAAATGTAGTAGCAGGTGAAGCAAGTAAGTTAGTATTGAAAAAGCACTGCATCATCTACCAAACATTTTTATACAGAATGATGCTGTATCATCTATGTACTGCTGTGTGCTTATACATAGAAGTCTGTATCCCCACCTATGTAACTCACTTCAGCAGAGCTATGGCAATTTACACTAGCTGATAATCTAGGCCATTATATTTAATTATGTGTATGTAGTGTCTGTAACAAGGATGGCTAATAGCATCTGTAGCTTTGTGCTGTATATTACAACAACCAGATGAATATATGAAAGAGACGGCAGTCATTTTTTCTATATTTTTGGTATATACCATTTGAAATCAGTTTTCTCATACCAAAAAAAGGTAGATATACTAGAGATACTTTTAAAAACAGCAACAAAAGAAAGTAGGGGAAAAAATAACACGAGAAAGTATAAAAAATAAAGGATTTCATTATGTGCTGGTTAAGCTATTGTCTAACATCTGAGAAAGGATGATGTTTGTTGGAATATGGTCTACTAATATTTGAATAGGCTTACTATTCAGGTGAGTTATTATTTACCTTTTTTTAAAAAAAGAAAGTGTTCCTGGAAATAAGACAACTTTTTGAAACAGAAAGTTTAGGCTATCAGTTTCGAAAAATGTCTGGGCACATAAATGTGGTAGCTTGTTCAACAGTGTCTAAAACATGTTATAGATACAAAATATTTGACTTAAATATGACAATCAGAGTAGATTAAATATTAGATAAATACATTTTTTGGTGGATAGTCTAGAGTTACTTGGAAAATGAACTGTGTGAAGTATATGTACCTATATGTACCCATTATGTACCCATAATGTACCCATTTATGCCCTGTATCATGCCTAGAAAGAGTAGAAGAGCATTGAATTAGATGGTCTGGTAGGTCTCTGGTTTTATTTTATTTTTCTTTATGAAGCTAAGTGCAAGGGCAATGTTTGACTCTTACTAATATTATGGCTAAAGATTAGCCCTATAACAGGACTTTCAGGTGCCTACAAAAAAGCTGAGAATTACGGCACCAACATCCTAAACGTATGCTCTGCTCAGCTGCAAACCTAACTAAGGTGCCGACGCTTCTGAGACATACTCTGATTTGAAGTTCTTCAGGGCGGCGCAGGCTGTGAGCTGCTGAGCTGGGGGGCAGCGCCTGCCTTCASTCCTGGCTTGTATCAGAATTGAGACCAACCACAGCTCCGGGTAAGTGTCCTGAATGGTTCTGCTGGGCAGGGTTTCACAAGAACACACCTAACACTCTCGGATGGGTTCAAACTCCTCACCAAATGTAGATGAACTTGCTTTCTTTTAGCACAGTGAAGATACCAGTCTTTCACACAGATTCCTAGTGCACTAGTTCACCAGATGCAGTTCAGTGCTCACAGGACACTTGGTAGAGACTGCTCTAAGCATTTTGCTTAGAACCTTTACAGACTTACAGACTTTACAGACGATGTCAGTATACTCTATATGTCTTCACTGAAAAGCTTGGTGATGACAGTGCATGGTGGTCAGCAAAAGCTACAGAGGGCTGACAGCCATTCAGAAAGCTTGGGAGCCACTGGCCATAGCCCTGACAAGGGGAAGTGAAGGAGCTGGATTCATCTAACCAAAAGAAGCAGTTGAGGGAAGGAGGAATATACTCCATGTCTTTTGCTGGAACTGTGCAAAAGAGATTACAAGGTTCACAGGACCAGAGAGCACATGACATCACCATAATGGCTAAGGTGAACTGTTCAGGGTGCACTTCTTAAGTTCTGATCCCAGGCATATTTCATCCAGTGACCATTTAATGTAAAATCCATAAATAACGGGCTTCATACAAAGATTAGAATCTCCGGTGCTGCCATTTGCAGATAAATACTTGATCACTAGTTCAGACAGTCATACTCCTATGTCCTGGCTGAATGGTCTCCTTGGTAAGACCCACTCCCAGATGATGAAAGATAGGTGTCTAAACACCGTTCTCCTGCCTCCTGCATGAATGCTTTATGTTGTGATTGTCAGAGGGAAGCTAGAGTGGACTACTCTGCAAGTGAAGATGAATTGGGAGCTGAGAGTGACAGCAAGGCAGGTGGGAGCAGTTATCTTACTGACAAGCGTGCTGTCCCATGGCACCCACACAAGACGAGCAGAACACGTCTGGTGACAGTGGCCATGGTCAGCGACAGTCAAGTAACTGCCAGACAAATCTGTAGTGATGAGGGAGATTTAAGGTCAAGTCAGGAAGCCAGGTACGTGAGTCAGGGTCCGGGTCAGGATCAGTAAGGTGCATGACTGGGTGCAGACATACCTACAGCATAGCTCAGGCAAGAACCAAGGGTGAGAGGCCCTGATGAAGCTTCTCACAGCTCTTTCTCCTCCACCTCTTTTCACAGTAGTCCAGTCCCAGGCTACAACTGCACCATGTCACAGCTGGCCTTGAACAGAGGCAGCCAGACCCCTGGTAGGGCAAAAGGTTGCACAGTGTGTTGATGCACTCAGAGCCCTGATAGTTATGTTTTATAAAAGCTATAAATATAGGCAGTTATACCTTAAAAAGAGGGAGGGTGTTGTTCATCCTCTTTTTCACTTTTGCTCTCAGGGGGTGATTCCAGGCTGTGCATTCCAGCTGGGCAGAAACCTCTCAAAGGAGCAATTTTTCAATCCCATTTCCAACCCCATCATTTCCCCTTGGTTATCTCTGGGTGACTTCCTGCTTGGAGGGGTCATTATCAGCCTAGTTCTTCAGACCCTGGGCAAGTTACCTTCATAATATAAGGTTCTGGATCCCACTCCAGGATATGATATTGAGTATTGAATTTTTAAATTGTTTTAAAGAGGTACTTCTCAGCCTACTTTATCTGACATAGCTGAAAGGAAAAATGCTTAATTTCAACACAGGACATTGTTCTTCTACAGCATAAGCACCACCTCAGTGATTATAAAGACCACAAAGCAATCCTGAGTTGGTCAAGAAACTGCAGCCTAGAAAAGAGATAATTCAAGGGAGAAATGATAGTCTACAAAATCACAGAGAGAGCAGACACAGACTGATTGTTCATCTCTTTAAGTACAGAAGCTAGAGGCTACTAAACATATGTGACCCTGCTTGAGCAGAGGGGTTGGACTAGATGCTTTCCAGAGGTCCCTTCCAACTGCAACCATTCTGTGATCCTGTGATTCTGTGAGTATGGACCTTAGACTAAACCAGGCTGGCCTTTCTTGTGTTCCTTCACAAGAAGAGAATCAATCCACTTATATACACACTTAGTTAAGTGCTGCAAAATCAGACTCTAAGAGCAAAAATGAAGTTTTTCACTGCATTATTTTTATCACTTTTTAAATAGAAGAAAAAAATAGAGTTCTGCAAGTTGTCCAAGTCAGGATGAAGCACTGGTGACAGGTCAGGTTTGATGCAGTCCAAGTTATTCATAAAGAATGCTCAAATTTCCACTTCCCAAATTATACAAGAAATCTGCATGCAGATCGTAAATTCTTGTTGAAATTATGGCTTCTAATTTAGAGTAAACTTTGGTTCAACTAATTAATTCTGATTAAACTAAGATTATGGAAGGGAAAAATACTGTCTAGAACAGAAGTCATCTTCTTAGCTTAATCTAAATATTAGGTTAAAGATGTAAAACCCTAATTAATACTCTCAAGAAAAGCTTTGCTAAGATGATGCCCACTGAACAATTGTTTCTGAACATGAATTAGAAGATGTATTAATCACATCAGACTATGGCTTTAGGGTGACTTTAAATCAGTCACAGTGTTTCTTTCTCATTATGATCTTAGTGATTGTTACTAAGATGAACCAAACTTTCACCAAAAGCTGTATCTAATTTTGAAGACTTGTTTTTATACAATGACTAAAAACTACATTGTAATGATATTGACTTTGAAAATACATATTGCTTACCTAAAAATAAGAATAAGGATAGTGTTTTATTCTTAAGCTATGTATTAGAAACAGAACGTATCTAGTTAATATCATGGTTTATTAAAAGTGGGTTAGGATAATTGAGGCATCCTCGCAATATTTTTTTCCTAAATTCTTGAAATAAACTCTCAGTCATAACAGCACTAGTAAGCACTTCATAGCCTTGGAATTTCCATGATTTAAATACATATTGTTGGACTTAAATACAGGAAAATTAAACAAGAAATTCACAGCAAAGTAGACAATGAGAAACACATCACCAAAGAAGAAAATTGCTGTAAATGGCAACTAATTTCAAGTTAGAAAGAAACATAGGGTGTACCCTGTGCTTACCTTAGTCTATATTATGGGCCTTAGTTTATACTCAACAAGTCTGCAGGTTCTTGTTCTAGTAAGCTGTTTAAGGCATTGGTCATTATGTTGTTGTTTGTACAGCAGCTAGCACAATGGGAAATTCTGCTTAGGGATGCCTTACTGCTGTCAAAGTAAATATAATAAAATAAATAAATACTCTCTGAGCTCAAAATAAGTAAACTATCCAGCATCTGTGTTTGCAGCTTGCTTACCCTTGTTGTGGAAGTGGTAAGAATTACTTTATTTGAGAAGTAATGCTCCATTTTAAAAATGATTTCCAAGAACTATATGAAATTCTGTTGAAATACAGCAGCATCACTGAAGTAGGCACATGCAAAACTTTTCCCCAAGCAAATTTCCCAAGAAAATAAGTGTTCTCTTTTAAGAGAGTGTGATGGCAGGGGTGTCAGACTTTACTTTTCCTCTGGGAATGTCCCTAATGCCTGGGACCAAAAAAAGGGAGTTGCCGTACAGCCAGTATTTTGCCTTGCACCCAGGGAATTCTCCAGGGAGCTTTTAAGCCAGATTTTACTTCCTCCAAACTACCAGTGCAAGTGAATCAGAGTAGAGCTGGGAATCAGAACTGCAAACTGCTTGCATTCCAGAAAATTAGATTACTTCTTGGAATAATTAGTTCTTCCCCCAGAATAGCTTTGCTTGTGATCTGTAATCTTCTTCATTAGCAGAGAACAGAGTGCGCAAGTTTCTAACCTGTGGTGTATAATTTAGTAAAATATGTATAATTTATTTGACTGAATGTAAAACAGACTATACAATGAATGCTATGATATTTTGTACATCAGTTGACAAGAAACTCGCAGCAGAAAAGTAAACACATATTTAAAACTACTTCCTCCAGTCTGTGTCTTCTGGATATTAGAAAAAACACAGATGTATGCTAATGGTAAATTTTAAAGCAAAGCAACTGAATGCATGACTCATCACTGTATATCCCCCAAGCATTCTCAGTTTAAATGATGGCTATCATTTGATTTAAAATGTATACAAAACTCGGTGTATTTGCATTCCTTTCAGTCAAGTGCCATGTCATTGGCCATCCTTGGCATTTGTCAGAACATTCAAAATAAAGCAATTATAAATACTTAGTCATTTGTTTACAAGTATTTTACATTTGTTTGCTGGAAAGCACAGGGAGGATGAAGAATGCTAAGTGCTGGCTATTATCACTGTTAATTTCTTTGTTAAACTTGCAGAGGCCTGTCTGCAAAAATAGATGTAAGCTCGTGACTCATGCAAGCCCAGGAAAGTTTTTTTTGTTGCTGTTTCTCTGTAAAGCTTGTAATTGAAAAAAATGGTTGATGTGCCCTAAAAAATATTGAAATCCCACCATGTCAGCTGAGCGTGAGAATCTACATAGTTGCTGAAGAGGAAAATAGAGAACTTAAAAAAACCCTCTTCCTTACAATGAAAGGACCCATTTTAACCCTATTGCTAAAATCCCGGTGACAAGTGTGTGGTTTAAGTACCATGTATCGCAACAGATAGATGGGCCTAATGCATTAGCCTCCTCCCCAAGTTTGTACCTAGGTTATAGATACTACTGAACCCTAAGTCCAAAATAAATCCATACACAAATTGTCTGCAGTGGCAAGCAGTAAAGATAAAACAGAGTCACAAGAGTGAGTGACTTTATAATGACAGAGCTACCTGAATGAATAATAGTATCAGCTTGTAAGCTGGGGAAGGACTGCGATCCTTTTGGGACAGGAAAAGAGGGTAGTTTTGTTACCTGTCTGTGACAGAGAGGAGAACAGAGAGGATTTAATAGTCGGTGTAGCGTTTAGGCAACTGCACTAATTCAGCTGCACTATAAATGACAGGAGTACTAGTGAAGGCGCCTGGTGACCATCAGTGGAGAGCAGATGGAGAAGGCAGATAAAATACTAGTGGGTGACTGTCACTGTCTGCCCTACGGCTCTGGCCCTGCCAAAGCTGCCCTGGTGCTAGCAGTGCTGCTGTGCTGGGAGGAGGGCGAGCGGGAGGCGGCCCAGCTGCTCTGGGTTGCATGGGAGGGAGAGTTACGGCCGAGGGAAATACTGCAGGGGAGGATTACTTCTGAGGTGATGACAAAGTAAGAAATGGAGAGGGAAGCAGAGAGCTCCTGCTGCAAGGGAGGAAAAAACGTGGAGGAGGGGTTGCTAGCCTGGGTTTGGGACTTCAGGTCAAAGATGAGGGAGGGCAGGAGAAGCAGGACGAGGCCACTTGTTACCCCCACGGTGGGAGCTGGGAGGGGGAGGGAAGGGTAGCTGTTCCCCAGGGGGTGCAAAGGGGAGGGCTAGGGAAGGAGGCAGCTCCCGGCGGTGCTGGCAGGCAACAGGGCAGGGAGGCTGGTGGGCAGTGAGGTGGGGGGCTGGTGGGCAACAGGGTGGGGGTGGAGAGGGGGGGGGGGTGGAGTGGGGCACAGCAGGGCAGGACGCGCGCGGGGACGAGGCAAAGTCCGTGGGGCAGGAGCCGGGGCCGGGGCCGAGGCGCGGGGAGCAGGGCGGCGGGGCCGCGGGCGGGGCTGGGGGCCGCGGGCGGGGGCGAGGGCCGGCTCCCGTACCTGAAGCGCTCCTGCCCCGCCGTGTCCCAGAGCTGCAGCTTGACCCTCTTGCCGGGCTCGATCTCCACGAGCCGCGAGAAGAAGTCCACCCCCACGGTGGGGTCGGAGTGCAGCGGCCCCGGGAAGCGGCCCTCGGTGAAGCGGTGCAGCAGGCAGGACTTGCCCACGGTGGAGTCGCCCAGCACGATCAGCCGGAACTGGTAGATCCAAATCGCCGCGTCCATGGCGGCCCCGGCCGGGCCCGGCTCCGCCTTGGGGCTCTT